>NC_048234.1:13386331-13427794 GCF_002007445.2 Ailuropoda melanoleuca | reverse complement strand
ATCCAGCTCAACTCAGGGGACCGGCTGAAAAAGGGGTCCCCTACTCCTCCGCCATCTTAACCTCCCCCTGTCAAATGCTTTTTCTGCATCAGTTGAGAGGAGCATATGATTCTTGTCTCTTCTCTTATTAATGTGTTCTATCACACTGATGGATTTGTGAATGTTGAACCACCTTGCATCCCAGGGATGAATCCCAATTGGTCATGANATTCTTGTCTCTTCTCTTATTAATGTGTTCTATCACACTGATGGATTTGTGAATGTTGAACCACCTTGCATCCCAGGGATGAATCCCAATTGGTCATGACGGATAATACTTTTAATGTACTGTTGGATCCTATTAGCTAGGATCTTGTTGAGAATTTTGGCATCCATATTCATCAGGGATATTGGTCTGTAATTCTCCTTTTTGATGGGGTGTTTGCCTGGTTTGGGGATCAAGGTAATAGTGGCCTCATAGAACGAGTTTGGAAGTTTTCCTTCTTGCTTCTATTTTTTCAAACAGCTTCAGGAGAATAGGTATTATTTCTTCTTTGGATGTTTGGTGGAATTCCCCGGGGAATCCATCAGGCCCTGGACTCTTGTTTTTGGGGAGGTTTCTTTTTTTTCTTTTTTTTTTTTTAAAGATTTTATTTATTTATGTGACAGACAGACAGCGAGAGAGGGAACACAGCAGGGGAGTAGGAGAGGAAGAAGCAGGCTCCCAGTGGAGGAGCCCGATGTGGGACTCGATCCCAGAATGCCGGGATCACGCCCTGAGCCGAAGGCAGACTCTTAACGACTGTGCTACCCAGGCGCCCCTGGGGAGGTTTCTGATCACTGCTTCAATCTTCATAATTAATCCATCTGTTTAAATAATTAATTTCTTCCTGTTTCAGTCTTGGTAGTTCATAGGTTTCCAGGAAAGCATCCATTTCTTCCAGGTTGTTTAATTTACTGGCATAAAGCTGTTGATAAAAGTTTCTAATGATCCTTCCTATTTAACTGGTGTTGGTCATGATCTCCCCCCTTTCATTCATGATTTTATTAATTTGGGTCCTTTCTCTATTTTTCTGAATAAGTCTGCCCAGTGGCTTATCGATCTTATTTATTCTTTCAAAGAACCAGCTTCTAGTTCTGTTGATCTGCTCTTCTGTGCTCCTGGTTTCTAATTCATTGATCACTGTTCTAATCTTGATCATCTGCCTTGTCGTGCGTGAGTTAGGCCTGTTCTTCTGTTCCAGCTCCAGCTTCTTGAGGTGAGAATATAAAAACTGCATTTTGGATTTTTCTGTTCTTTTGAGTGAGGCTTGGCTGGCTATGTATTTTCCCCTTAGAACTGCCTTTGCAGTGTCCCATAGGTTTTGGACCGATGTGTTTTCATTTTCTTTGGTCTTCAAAAATTGTTTGATCTCCTTTTTTTTTTTTTAAGATTTTATTTGTTTATTCGACAGAGATAGAGACAGCCAGCGAGAGAGGGAACACAAGCAGGGGGAGTGGGAGAGGAAGAAGCAGGCTTATAGCGGAGGAGCCTGATGTGGGGCTCGATCCCATAATGCCGGGATCACGCCCTGAGCCGAAGGCAGACACTTAACCGCTGTGCCACCCAGGCGCCCCATGTTTGATCTCCTTCTTAATTACCTGGTTTGCCCAATCATTCTTGAGCAGGGTGGTTCTTATTTTCCAAGTGTTTGAATTTCTTCCAAATTTTTTCTTGTGATTGAGTTCCAGATTTCAAAGCATTGTGGTCTGAGAAGATGCAGGGAATAATCTCAGTCTTTTGGTATAGGTTGAGGCCTGTTTTGTGACCCAGTATATGGTCTGTTCTGGAGAAAGTTCAATGTGCATTCGAAAAGAATGAGTATTCTGTTGTTCTGGGGTGTAGTGTTCTGTATATATCTGTGAGGTCCACCTGGCCCAGTATGTCATTCAAAGCTCTTGTTTCTTTGTTGATTTTCTGCTTAGGGGATCTGTCTGTTGCTGATAGTGGAGTGTTGAGGTCCTGTTCTCTTAACGTATTATTATCTATATGTCTCTTTATTCTGGTTAAGAGTTGGCTTGTGTATCTTGCTGCTCCCCTGTTGGGGGCATAGATATTTATAATTGTCATATCCACTTGTTGGATACATCCTTTAAGAATAATATACTGTCTTTCTGTATCTCTAACTACAGTCTTTAGTTTAAAATCTAATCTGTCTGATATGAGAATTGCTACCCCAGCTTTCTTTTGAGGTCCATTGGCACGAAAAATGGTTTTCCATTCCTTCACTTTCAGTCTGAATGTATCTCTAGTTTCAAAATGAGTCTCTTGTAGACACCAAATGGATGGGTCATGTCTTTTTATCCAATCTGCAACCCTGTGGCATTTTATGGGAGCATTTAGGCCATTCACATTGAGAGTGATTATTGAAAGATATGATTTTAATGATTTCATGTTTCCTGTGAAATCTTTGTTTCTATAGATTGTAAATTTCTGTTCTGTATCAGTCTTGGGGCCTTCTTACTTTTATAGAACCCCCCCTTAATATTTCCTGTATGGCTGGTTTGGTGGTTATGAATTCAGTCAGTTTCTGCCGATCCTAGTAGGTCCTTATCTCTCCATCAATTCTGAATGACAGCCTTGCTGGATAAAGGATCCTTGGCTTCATTTTCTTCTCAGAGCTTTGAAAATACCCTGCGAACCCTTCCTGCCCTGCCAGGTCTCTGTAGACAGGTCTGACGTTATTCTAATATTTTTCCCTCTGTACCTAAGGATTTCCTTCCCCCTGGCCGCTTTCAGTACTGTATCCTTGGGTCTAATATTTGCGAATTGCACTATGACGTGATGGGGTGTTGGTCTGTTGTCATTGGTATTGGGCAGGGTCCTCTCTGCCTCTTGGACACGAATGCTTGTTTCCTTTGCCAGATTAGGGCAGTTCTCAGCTACAGTTTGTTCAAATATCTCTTCTAGACCTCTCTCTTTCTCCACCCCCTTGGGGATGCCGATGATTCAGACATCGAACGTTTCTTTGAGTCAGTAATCTCCCGTAACCTACATTCTTGAGATTGGATTTTTTTGAGGCAAGTTTCTGTTTTAACTTTCTCTTCCACCATCCCGTCCTCCGATTCACTGATTCGTTCTTCTGCCTCATTCACCCTGACTGTCAGAGCGTCTAGTTTAGACTGCATTTGATTCATAGCGTTTTTAATTTCTGCCAGATTCGATTTCATTTCTGCCCTTAGAGATTCTATTCCCGTTAATATTTTCATTAATATTTTTTTTCAAGTCTACACATCATTTTGACCACTGTTACTCTGAACTCCATTTCTTTTTTTTTTTTTTTAAAGATTTTTTTTATTTATTTGACAGAGATAGAGACAGCCAGCGAGAGAGGAAACACAAGCAGGGGGAGTGGGAGAGGAAGAAGCAGGCTCATAGCAGAGGAGCCTGGATGTGGGGCTCGATCCCATAACGCCGGGATCACACCCTGAGCTGAAGGCAGACGCTTAACCGCTGTGCCACCCAGGTGCCCCAAGATCTGATAGATTTTTATCAGGACCCCTCCGGTTATAGTGTGGAAAATACATTGAAAGGATGTGGAGGAATAGTTAAAAGTCATAAAGCAGCCCCAGGGCTACAGAAATGTACAGCAGTTGTAAAGAATTAGATCTACCTGTACCGCCTTCTTGCTTTTGCACCTTTGTCATCACTTGGCCACTCGTGCGGGCTGTTTCTGGGTTCTTTGCTCTGTCCTGCAGCTAGCACTGTGTCGTCTTGATTACTGCAGCTAGAGTGCTTCTTAAAATCAGCATGATTTCTTTTTCAAAATTATCATAGCTACTGCACTCTTACCGTATAGGTTTTAGTATCTGCTTATGTATATCTACAAAGATCCTGCGGGGATTTTGTTAAGAATTACATTAAATCTGTAGATCAGTTTTGGGGAGTTAACATCTTTGCCATGCTGCCTTTCCACTTACGTAAGTCTTGTTTGTTTGGGTTCCTTCATTATTGCTTTGTAGTCTGCATACAGATCCTTCACATATTTTGTTAGATTTAATCCTAATTTGGGGGGAAGCTATTATAAATTTAATTTTTTTAAAAAGATTTTATTTATTTATTTGACAGAGATAGAGACAGCCAGCGAGAGAGGGAACACAAGCAGGGGGAGTGGGAGAGGAAGAAGCAGGCTCATAGCAGAGGAGCCTGATGTGGGGCTCGATCCCATAATGCCAGGATCACGCCCTGAGTCGAAGGCAGATGCTTAACCGCTGTGCCACCCAGGCGCCCCTATAAATTTAATTTTTTTTTAAGCGAGATTTTTTTTTTTTTACTGGTGAATAAATTTTATTTTATGTGTCTATATCTGTATATATCACATTACTTTGTCCATTAGGGCATTGAGAGACCCTTAGATTGTCTCTGTATCTTGGATATTGTAAATAAGGCTGCAAACAAAATGGGGATACAAGTATCTTTTCAAGTTAGTGTTTTTGTTTTCTTCAGATAATACACAGAAGTGGAATTGCTGGATTACGTGGTAGTTTTATTTTTTATTTACTAAGAAAATGACATGCTGTTTTCCATAGTGGCTGCACCGATTTACATTCCCACCAACAGTGAACAGGTGTTCCCTTTTTTCCATGTTCTTGCTAGCATGTTAATTTTTTTTATATTAGCCATTCTGACAGGTGTAAAGTGATAGCTCACTGTGGTTTTGATTTGCATTTTCCTGATGATAAGTGACATTGAGAATCATGTGCTTGTTGGGTATCTGTAAGTCTTTGTATTTATCATCAAGACTGACATTGAGCTTACTGCTTCTAATTTTATAGTTCAAGGTTCTACCTTCAAGTCTTTAATCTATTTTGAGTTAATTTTTGTGAATGGTGTAATATAATTGTCCGGTTTTGTTCTTCTGCATGTTGCTGTCCTCTTTTCCAATAACACTGATTTAACAGTCTGTATTTTCCAGGGGCGTCTGGGTGGCTCAGTTGGTTAAGCGTCTGCCTTCGGCTCAGGTCATGATCCCACATGGATCCTGGCATCGAGCGCCATATTGGGCTCCCTGCTCAGCCTCAGCGGGGGTCTGCTTCTCCCTCTCCCTTTGCCTGCCACTCCCCCTGCTTGTTCTCTCTCTCTCTGTCAAATAAATAAATAGAATTTTTTAAAAAAGCAGTCTGTATTTCCCCCCCAATTGTATATTTCTGGGTCCTTGATCATAAGTTAATTGGCTCTTTATGAAAGGGTTCATGTCTGGGCTCTCTGATACGTTCCACTGACCTCCATGTGCCTGTTCTTATGTCACCACCATACTGTTGGATTACTGTACTTCTACAGTATTGCTTGAAGTCGGGGAGTGTGACGTTCCAGATTTGTTGGTTTTTCTCAAGGTTCCTTTGCATATTTGGGATCTTTTATGATTCTATACACATTTTAGAATTGCTTATTTCTGTGAAAAATACAGCTGGAATTTTAATGGGGATTGTGTTGAATTTGAGGTTTGCTTTAGATAGTATGCATATTTAACAATATTCTTCAAGCCCATGAAGATTGAGCATCTTTCCATTTATTTGTGTCTTCAGTTTATTTCATCAGTGTCTTATAGTTTCAAGTGTACAGTTCTTTCACCCTTTCTCTTTTTCAGATTTATTTATTTATTTGAGGGAGAGAGTGTGTGTGTGGGGGCGGGGGGTGGGCTTGATCGCATAACCCTGAGGTCATGACCTGAGCTGAAACCAAGAGTCAGATGCTCAACTGAGCCATCCAGGTGCCCTGGTCTTCCACCTTCTTAAATATATTTCTAGGTGTTGTATTCACTTTGGTGCAATTGTAAATGGATTTGCTTTCTTAATTTTTCTGATAGTTCATTGTTAGTGTATAGAACTAACATTTTTTTTGGTATATTGATGTTATATCCTGCAGCTTTACTGGATTCTTTGTTTAGAATCTTTAGGGTTTTCTACATGGAATAATATGTCATCTGCAAATAGTGACAGTTTTACTTCTTCCTTTCCAATTTGGAGGCCTGTTATTTCTTTTTCTTGCCTAATTGCTCTGTGTAAGACTTTCAATAATGTGTTGAATAAAAGTGGCAAGAGTGAGCATTTTTATATTGCTCTCAGTTTTAGAGGAAAAGCTCCAGTCTTTTCACCATTGAGTAGTTTGTTATTTGTGAGCTTGTAACGTATATGCTTTATTTTGTTGAGATACATTTCCTCTATACCCACTCTGTGAATGGCTGTCATAAATGGTGAATTTTTTAATGTTTTTTCTGCATCTATTCAATTGATCATATAATTTTTATTCTGTAAATGAAATTATTTAATTTTCTAATTGTTTATTGCTAGTACATAGAAATACACTTTTTCCCACTTAAATTGAAGTATCCCATGAGACTTAAACATTTGTTTTTTTAATTTTAATTCCAATATTGATAACATACAGTGTTATATTAGTGTCAGGTGTACAGTGTAGTGACTCAGCCATTCTGTACATTACACAGTGCTCGTCATAATGAATGTGCTCTCTAGTCCCTATCACCTGTTTCACAGTCATTCCCCCCCCCACTTCCCCTCTGGTAACCGTCAGTTCTCTTTAGTTATGAATCTTTTTCTTGGTTTGTCTTTTGTTTTCTCCTTTGCTTATTTGTTTTGTTTCTTAAATTCCACGTATGAGTGAAATCATCTGGTATTTGCCTTTCTTTGACTTATTTCACTTAGCATTGTACTACCTAACTGCATCTGTGTTGTTGCAAATGGCAAGATACTCTTTTTTGTGGCTGAATAATACCCCATTGTATATTTATACCACACTTTATCCATTCATCTATGGATGGACACTTGGGCTACTCCTGTAATTTAGCTACGGTAAACAATGCTGCTGTAAACAGGGGTGCATATATCTCTTCAAATTAGTGGTTTTTTTATTTTGGGAGTAAATACCCAGTAGTGCATTTACTGGATCATATAATAATTCTGTTTTTGACTTAAAAAAATGTATTAGAGAGTGAGAGAGCATGAGCAAGGGGAGAGGGAAAGGGAGAAGCAGACTCCCCACTGAGCAGGGAGCCCAACGCAGGGTTCAATCCCAGGACCCTTGACCTGAGCCTTAGGCAGACACTTAACCAACTGAACCACTCAGGCACCCCTCTATTTTTAATTTTTTGGAGAACCTCCATTCTGTTTTTCACAGTAGTTGCATCAGTTTGCATTCCTACCAGCAGTGTACAAGGGTTCCTTTTTTCCCACATTCTTGCCAAGACTTGATGTTTTCTTGTGTTTTTGATTTTACCTATGCTGACAAGTATGAGGTGATACCTCATTTGGATTTTGATTTGCCTTTCTTTGATGATAAATGATGTTGAGCATCTTTTCATGTGTCCATTGGCCATCTGTATATCTTCTTTGGAGAAGTGTCTGTTCGTGTTATCTGCCCATTTTTTTAATTGGATTTTTTGGGGTGGGTTGTTGAATTGTAGGAGTTGAGTTTATTTTGTGTGTGGTGTAAGAAAGTGGTGCCATTTTATTCCCTTTTCTTTTCTTTTCTTTCTTCTTTTTTTTTTTTTTATTAAGATTTACCCATCCACTTTAGAGAGAGAGCAGGGGGAGTGGCAGAGGGAGAGGGAGAGAATCTCAAGCTGACTCTGCGCTGAGCATGGAGCTCGATGCAGGGCTCTATTCTCACAATCCTGAGTTTGTGACCTGAGCTGAAACCAAGAGTCGGACACTTAACTGAGCCACCCAGGCAGCCCTAGTTTTATTTTTTTACATGTAGCTAGCTATCCAGTTTTCCTACCCATTTGTTGAAGAAACTGGTTTTTCCCCTATTGTGTATTTTTTCCTGCTTTGTTAAAGATTCATTGTCTGTATAATTGTGGGTTTATTTCTGGGCGCTCCATTGTGTGCCATTGATCTATGTGTCTGTTTTTGTACCAGTACCTTACTGCTTTGATTGCTGCAGCTGTGTAATATATCTTGAAATCTAGGATTGTGATACTTCCAGTTTTGTTCTTTTTTTAATATTGCTTTGGCTGTTTGGGGTCTTTTGTGATTCCATCCAAATTTTAGGATTGTTTGTTGTAGTTCTGTGAAAAATGCTGTTGTAGTTCTGTGAAAAAATTTTGATAGGGGTTGCATTAAACTTGTGGATTGCTTTGGGTAGTACGTTGTAACCTTGTTTGTTCTTCCAGTTCAAGTTCATGGAATGTCTTTCCATTTCTTTGTGTCATCTTTAATTTTTTTCATAAGTGTTTTATAGTTTTCAGAGTACAGATCTTTCACCTCTGTTGTTAATTCCTAGGTATTTTATTTCATTTTTTGGTGCAATTGTAAATGGAATTGTTTTCTTAATTTCTCTTTTTGCTGCTTCATTATCGGTGTATAGAAATGCAACAGATTTCTGTATGTTGATTTTGTATCCTGTGACCTTACTGAATTCATTGAGTAGTTCTAATAGTTTTTTAGTGGAGTCTTTGGGTTTTCAGGATACAGTATCATGTTATCTGCAAATGGTGAAAGTTTTACTTTATCTGTTTGGATCCCTTTTATTTCTTTTCATTGTCTGATTGCTGTGGCTAGGACTTCAGTACTGTATTGAATAAAAGAGGGGGAGTGGGAGAGGAAGAAGCAGGCTCCCAGCGGTGGAGCCAGATGTGGGGCTCGATCCCAGAACGCTGGGATCACGCCCTGAGCGGAAGGCAGACGCTTAACGACTGCACCACCCAGGCGCCCCTGTTTATTTGGATCCTTTCTCTTTTTGATAAGTCTGGCTAGAGGTTTATCAGTTTTACCAATTTTGTTTTGTTTTGATTTTCAAAGAACCAGCTCCTGGTTTCATTGGTCTGTTGTTTTTTTAGTTTCTGTGTCATTTATATCTGCTTTAATCTTTATTATTTCCTTCTTTCTGCTGGTTTTAGCTTCACTTGTTCTTTTTTTTTTTTTTAAGCTCCTTTAGATGTAAGATTAGGTTGTATATTTGAGATTTTTTTTGCTTGAGGTAGGCCTGTATTGCTATACACTTCCTTTTCTTTTTTTTTAAGATTTTATTTATTTATTTGACAGAGATAGAGACAGCCAGCAAGAGAGGGAACACAGCAGGGGGTGGGAGAGGAAGAAGCAGGCTCATAGCAGAGGAGCCTGACGTGGGGCTCGATCCCATAACGCCGGGATCACGCCCTGAGCCGAAGGCAGACGCTTAACCGCTGTGCCACCCAGGCGCCCCTATACACTTCCTTCTTAATACCACTTTTACTTTGGGATATCTGGGTGGTTCATTTGGTTAAACGTCCGACTCTTGGTTTTGGCTCAGTCATGATCTCCCAGCTGTGGGCTCCAGCCTCATGTAGGGCTCTTTGCTCAGTGTAGAGTCTGTTTCAGATTCTTTCTCTCTCTCTCTAATAAATGAAATCTTTAAAAAAAAAAACAAAAGGACTTTTTATTGCATCCCAAAGGTTTTTGGACCGTTGAATTTTCATTTTTATCTGTTTGCATGTAATTTTTTTAAATTTCTGGGGTGCCTGGGTGGCTCAGTCGTTAAGCATCTGCCATCAGCTCAGGGCATGACCGGATCCCTGGGATCGAGCCCCGCATCAGGCTCCTCCGCTGGGAGCCTGCTTCTTCCTCTCCCACTCCCCCTGCTTGTGTTCCCTCTCTCGCTGTCTGTGTCTCTTTGTCAAATAAATAAATAAAATCTTTAAAAAATAATAAAATAAAATTTCTTCTTTGGTTTTCTGGTTGACCCATTCGTTGTTTAGTAGCCTGTTGTTTAACCTCAGTGTATTTGTGCTCTTTCCAATGGTTGACTTCCAGTTTCACAGCATTGTGGTCAGAAAAGGTGCATGGTAGGGGCGCCTGGGTGGCGCAGTCGTTAGGCGTCTGCCTTCGGCTCCGGGCGTGATCCCGGCGTTATGGGATCGAGCCCCACATCAGGCTCCTCCGCTATGAGCCTGCTTCTTCCTCTACCACTCCCCCTGCTTGTGTTCCCTCTCCCGCTGGCTGTCTCTGTCTCTGTCAACTAAATAAAATCTTTAAAAAAAAAAAAAAAAAGAAAAGGTGCATGGTATGATTTCAGTCTTTTTGTTTGTTGAGGCCTATTTTGTGACCTAATATGTGATCTATTCTGGAGAATGTCCCATATATACTTGAAAATAATTTGTATTCTGCTGCTTTCAGATGGAATATTCTGAATATATCTGTTAATTCCATCTGTTCCAGTGTGTCATGTAAAGCTGTTGTTTCCTTGTTGATTTTCTGTGTAGATGATCTGTCCATCGATGTGACTGGGGTTGTTAAAGTTCCCTACTATTTTATGACTATCGATTAGTTCCTCTGTGTTTGTTATTAGCTGCTGTTTTTGGGTGCTCCCATATTTGGTGCATAAATACTTACGATTGTTGTATCTTCTTGTTGGATAGTCCCCTTTATTATGATATAGTGCCCTTCTTCATTTCTTGTTACAGTCTTTGTTTTAAAGTCTAGTTCGTCTAATATAAGTATTAAAACTCTGGCTTTCTTTTGACATCCAATTTCATGATAAATATTTCTCCATTCCCTCACTTTTTTTTTTTTAAAGATTTTATTTATTTATTTAAGAGAGGGAGCCCCGGGGGCAGGACAGAGGGAGAGGGAGAAGACGACTCCTTACTGAACAGGGAGCCGGACTCGGTGCTAAATCCCAGGACCCCGAGATCATGACCTGAGCCGAAGTCAGGTACTTAACCACCTAAGCCACCCAGGCACTCCTCCTCCCCTCGCTTTGAATCTGTAGTGTCTTTAGATCTAAAATGAGTCTCTTGAAGGCAGCATATAGATGGGTCTTTTTTTTTTTTATCCATTCTGACGCTGTTCGTCTTTTGAGTGGAGTGTTTAGTCCATTTATATTCAAATAAATTATTGATAGATATATATTGATTGCCATTTTATTACTTGTTTTGTCATTGTTTTTGGAAATTGTCTTTGTTCCTTTTTTTTTTAATTTAAATTCAATTAGCCAACATATAGTACATCGTTAGTTTCAGATATAGAGTTCAGGAATTCATCAGTTGTGTTTAACACCTAGTGCTCATCACATCGTGTGTCCTCCTTAATGCCCATCACCCAGTTACCCCATCCCCCAACCCACCTCGCCTCTGGCCTCCCACAGTTTATTTCCTGTAGTTAAGAGTCTCTCATGGTTCGTCTTCCTCTCTGATGACTTTTCCATTCTGTTTTCCCTCCTTTCCTCTATGATCCTCTGTGCTGTGTCTTATATTCCACATATGAGTGAAAGCATATGATAATTGTCTGTCTCTCATTGACTTATTTCACTTAGCCCAATACCCTCCAGTTCCATCCACATCGATATAAATAGTAAGTATTCATCCTTTCTGATGGCTAAGTAATATTCCATTGTGTGTATGTGTGTGTGTTCCATCCACATCGATATAAATAGTAAGTATTCATCCTTTCTGATGGCTAAGTAATATTCCATTGTGTGTATGTGTTGTGTGTGTGTGTGTGTGTATGTGTATGCACACTGCATCTTTATCCATTCATCTGTTAATGGACATCTTGGCTCTTTCCACAGTTTGGCTATTGTGGACATTGCTGCTATAAACATTGGGTTGCATGTGCCTTTTCAGATCATTATATTTGTATGTTTGGGGTAAATACCTAGTAGTGCCAATTGCTGGGTCATAGGGTAGCTCCATTTTTAATTTTTTGAGGAACCTCCCTACTGTTTTCCAGAGTGGCTACACCAGCTTGCATTCGCACCAACAGTGTATGAAGGTTCCCCTTTCTCCACATCCTCGCCAATATCTGTCATTTCCTGAGTTGTTCATGTTAGCCATTCTGCTTGGTGTGAGGTGGTATCTCATTGTGGTTTTGATTTGTATTTCCCTGATGCTGAGTGACGTGGAGCATTTTTCTCATGTGTCTGTTGGCCATTTGTATGTTCTCTTTGGACAAATGTCTGTTCACGTCTTCTGCCCATTTCTTGACTGGATTATTTGGGTTTTGGGTGTTGAGTTTGATAAGTTCTTTATAGATCTTGGATACTAGCCCTTTATCTAATATGTCATTTGCAAATATCTTCTCCTATTCTGTGGGTTGCCTTTTAGTTCTATTGAATGTTTCCCTTTGCTGTGCAGAAGCTTTTTATCTTAATAAAGTCCCAGTAGTTCATTTTTGCTTTTGTTTCCCTTGCTTTTGGAGACATGTCTAGCAAGAAGTTGCTGCAGCTGGGGCCATAGAGGTTGCTGCCTGTGTTCTCCTCTAGGATTTTGATGGATTCCTGTCTCACATTTAGGTCTTTTATCTATTTTGGGTTTATCTTTGTGTATGGTGTAAGAAAATGGTCCAGTTCCATTCTTCTGCATGTGGCTGTCCAATTTTCCCAACACCATTTGTTGAAGAGACTGTTGATTTTCCATTGGATATTCTTTCCTGCTTTGTCAAAAATTAGTTGACAATATAGTTGAAGGTCCATTTCTGGGTTCTCTATCTCTGTTCCTTTCTCATCTTCGTCACTTTTGATCTCTCCTTTGCACTCACAGTCCCTTTAATATTTATTGCAGGGCTGATTTAGTGGTCATGAACTTCTTCAGTTTTTGTTTGGGAAGCTCTTTCTCTGTCCACCTATTCTGAATGATAGCCTTGCTGGATAGATTATTCTTGGCTGCAGATTTTTCCCATTCAGCACCTTGTATATATCGTGCCACTTTCTTCTGGCTTGCCAAGTTTCTTTTGAGAAATCTCCAGCAAGACCTGTGGGTTTTCCCTTGTAAGTTAAGGACTTCTTTTGTTTTGCTGCTTTTAAGATTTTTTCCTTTGTCATGGCATTTTGCAAATTTAAGTACAATATATCTTGGTGTTGGCCTGCCGTTGTTGACTTTGATGGGAGTTCTCTCTGCCTCCTGGATTTGGATGTCTGTTTCCTTCTTCAGGTTAGGAAAGTTTTCAGCTGTTATTTCTTCAAATAAATCTTCTACCCCTTTTTCTCTCTTCTTCTGGGATCCCTATAATATGAATGCTCCTACACTTGGTGGATTCACTGACTTCCCTAGGTCAGTTCTCAATTTGCATAACTTCTTTGTCTCTTGCTTGCTCAGCTTACTTTCCTTTATTCTGTCAGGTCATTAATTCGTTCCCTGCTTCCTCTAGCCTGCTATTTATTCTATCAAGTGTATTTTTAATTTCATTTATTATGTTCTTTATCTGTGATTGGTTCTTTTTTATTTCTTTGTTAAGGGTATCACCTTTTTTAAGAAGTCCTGCACTGTTTTCTCAAGTTCAGTGAGTATCTTTTGTGATCATTGTTTTAAATTTTCTATCAGGCGTATTACTTACCACCATTTTTGCTTTGGTCTTTTATTGTGGTTTTGTCCTGTTCTTTCATTTGGGACATACTACTCTGTCTCTTCATTTTGTCGACCTCTCTCCGTTTCTGTGTATTAGGAAAGTCAGCTATGTCTCCTGCTCTTCAGGGTAACGGCCTTATGAGGAGGTCCTGTAGGTGTCGTGCAGTGCAGTGTCTTCTGTTCCCCAGGGCCAGGTGCTTCAGGGAGCATCTCCTGTGTGTGTTTCCTATGTCCTGGTTGCTTTGCCCTTTACTCCAGTTGTCTGCAGAGGCTCTTTGCATGTTGTGGGTAGTGTTTGGACCCAGCTGGGGTATGGCATATTTAACAAAGTGTGTGCTCGTCCGTTTGCCAAATGAGACCTTTTGCGGCTAGAACTGAGGCCCTGCAAAACGTGTGTTTTGGAAAGGTAGTGTTGGTGGGGTTTGCGTCAGTTGTGTCAGTCTTCTTAGGGAGGGGGCTCACAGTGGCTGGACTGAGGCAAGCATGACTGGGAAGGGTGGATCCACTGTGGGGTGGGTGGGTAGGGCGTGATATAAGCGAATTAGTGAATGTCAATGCTGTGCCATTTCCCACGGGTGGCTTTGTGTTTATGGTGAGGGGAGGAGGAGAGAAATAGCACCTGCCGGCTCCTTTGTTCCTGGAGGGATCTCTGGACATCTCCTGTCCATTCTCAGAGAAGAGTAAATTGCAATCCCTCCTGTCTGCCCCCATGCTGTATCTCTGCTGGCTTTGGTGGTGCCATGGCTTTAAGGGCAGGGATTAGGCTTCCTAATGCCCTCTTGGCTCTCCCAGAGTCAAGCCCGTTGATTTTTAAAGTTCCAGGCTTTAAGTCCCGCTGGTTCTAAGAACTCACTAAATTTGGCCCCTCACTTTCACAGCCAAATGTTATGGGGATTTTCCTCCCCAGGCTCCCTGGTGTGATAGTCTGTTTTTCACCCTTCTTTATGCCACTGGCTCCCTCCTGACCACAGATGGCTGTAGTCTTTTTTTGCACCCAGTCTGTGTCTCTGCCTTCTTAAATGTGACCTTTTCTCTCCCTTAGCTGTGGAGAGTTTGTTCTGCCAGTCTTCAGGTAATTTTCTGGCTTATTTATGCTGATGTGTTATCTAGTTGTATCCCTGGGATAAGGGGAAGGTAGGGCCCTCCAACTCCACCATCTTCCCGGCTTTCCCTTCCTATGAGACTTTTAAAAACAGCTTTATTGTCGTTGACATAGATACTGTATGTGCTTAAGGTGTATAGCTTGATGTTCATGGTGTGTATTGTAATCATTGTCTCATTGTTTCAAGCTCTGTAAGTTTGTTTTAGCTATTTTAGACAAAAATATATGGTCGTGTACAATTTTAGTCAAAAGTAAGAATCCAAAGCAAAAAAACCCCCAAACCTTAAAGAATGGAGTTGTAACGGGGCAGTGTCTGCTTTGCATGAGACAGTATATGGCGCTGTCTCTCAGCCAGAATACATGGGTTTCAAACTAAGGCAGTGGAATGGATTCTCCTTACCATCACACCTGAAGCATCTGCAATCCTGAGAGCTGCTGAGCTGCTACTGGGAGAGGACATGGGTAACACTGTCACAAGGTGACACAACTATGGTTCCACTGTGCTGCAGGAAGAGATTGCCACTTGGGCTCCTCAGGCAAATGGGTTGCTGGCATCAGTGGGTGGAAGGAGGGCTCTGTCTGGAACCCAGGAGATTCTCTGAGGCACTTCTCAGTACAGCTGGCCCTTGAACAACAAGGATTTCAACTGCACAAGTTCACTCTACGTGGACTTTTCATGAAATGATACTGTAAATGTATTTTAAGATTTCTTAACATTTTCTTTTTTCTAGCTTACTTTATTGTAAGAATGCAGTTTCGTAATGCATGTAACATACAAAATATATGTCAACTGTTACTGATAAGGCTTCCAGTTAAGAGTAGGCGATCAGTAGTCCAGTTTTGGGTGAGTCAAGTTACATGCGGGTTTTTGACCGCACAGGGGGTTGGCACCCTTATCCCTGACATTGTTCTACTTTAATGCCCAGTAGAAAAGTTAGGGGAAAAGGACAGAACTGTGGAAGATCCAGGTCCTGTAGCAAATGCAGATCTGGGTCACAGGAGAGGTGCTGGTGAGAATCAGCCGCTCACATGTGTAGCAGGTATGCTGAGGGCGCCAGTTTTGGTCTCTCAGCTCTAACCTGTGCTTTACTGGACGTACCTGTTCTGCTTTGTCGGCTGGCTCTGTGTTAGCCGACAGGGTGCTGGATAGAAACTGCAGACTGAAGAAGAGGAGCGACTGACTCCTTCCTGTCTTCTCATTTCTCACAGCTTCACTCTGGTGACGCTTCTTCACGCTGGCAGTGGCGGTTCTTCCCGAGAGCAGCAGCCAAACCCAGTTTGCGGTTTTTCCAGCACAGGCAGAACCAGGTACACTGCGTCAGCCCCACCCATCACCCCCCAGAACTTCCCTCCAAGCCTAGAAATTCCACTACTGGCCAGGTGGCAGCCCTTCTGTAAGACTCTGGTTTAATAATTCAGTGGTGAACACTTTGTTCCCTCGGCCCAGGGAAACTGCATTTGGTTACCCCGCGATTTCGTGGAACCCGAGTTCTCAAACTCTGGTCCCGTGATCAGCAATGTCATGTTCTCCTGGGAACTTGTTAGAAGGGCAAGTATTTTCGAGCACCACCTGGTCTCCTATGTCAGTAACTGATGTATGATCAGGAACCTGTGCTCAACGAGCCCTCCAACTGACCCGAATGCTTGCTGAGGTTTGAGAACCACGTTGCCTAGTAAACAGTTCTTTTCATTAAGTTGTTTAAATAGCTGGTGGGACGCCCTGATACTGTAATATTCTACCAAAATGTTTAAAGAAGTATCAACATCAATCTTCCTTAAACCCTTTGAGAAAACAGAAGAGGAGGGAACTCTTCCCATCTCATTCTGCATGGGCAGCATTACCACAGACATTACCAGCAAAGACCAATATCCCCTAAGAACACAGATGCAAAAATCCTAGAATAACAACAAACAGTTAGTGCTTTGCATCGTATTAAAGTGGCTACGCACCATGATCAAGTGGGAATTTATCTCCGTCATTAACGCAAGGGTGGATCAACACGTGAAGATCAGGGAGCATAAGACACCACGTTAACGAGAATAAAACAGTCATCTCAATGCAAAAAAAGCATTTAACAGAATTTAACGTCCTAATTAAAAAACAGAAAACAACACACCACTCAACAAACCAGGAATAGTGGGAACTTCCTACAACATGCTGAAGGGAGTCTATGAAATACCTCCAGCTATCATGAGTTACTCAGTGGGGAAAAGCTGAAAGCTTTCTCCCTGCGATCAGGAGCAAGACAAGGGTGCCTGCTTTAGCTGCTGCTCAACACTAAGTTTTAGCCAGCAAATTAGGCGAAAATAACTAAAAGACATCTAAACTGGAAAAGAAAAAACCTATCTCTATTTGGAGAGGACTGATCTAATATACAGAAAATCCTAAAGAATCCACAAAAAAGGAACTACTGGCGCTAATAAATGTAACGAAGTTGCAGGATACGTGGTCAGCACACAAAAATCAGTTGTATTTTTGACACTAGCAGAGAAGAGTGTGAACTAACGGAAAGAAACCCGATGGCTGTGCGTAGAAAAGCTTAAACACCATTAAGATGGCGGCACCGCCCAGTGGCTTATAGGTTCAGTGCGATCCCTGTCGGAGTACCAGCTGCCTCCCCCTGCCCCAGAAATGGAAAAGCTGATTTTAAATTTCATATGAAACAGACACTGAACAGCCAGAACAATCTTTAAAGAGCCAAATAGGAGGACTCACACTTTCTGATTTTAGAACTTATTGTTGTAAACCTAGCGGTCAAAGTCATGTGGTCCTGGCATAAGAACAGACCAGTGGGATAGAACTGAAAGTCCAGAGGAGACCACACACATCACTGTTGATCAGATTTTTCACAGGGGTGCCAGTACCTGCCAGTGGGGAAAGATCTCTTCAACGAGTGGTGTTGAGATCACTGAATACTCCCATGAGAGAGAATGATATTGAAATCCTACCTCCCATCACCTATAAAAAGTAACTCATGATGGGCCAAAATATAAAACTTAGATTATGGGCAAATTTTCATGACCTTATATTTAGTAGTGAATTCTTAGATATGGCAACAAAAGAAAAAACTGAGAAGTTGGACTTCATCAAAATTAAAACTTTTAAAAAAGATTTTATTTATTTTAGAGAGAGAAAGAGACAGCAGGGGGAGGGCGAGAAAGAGAATCTCGATCAGACTCCCGCCTGTGTGTGTAACCCAACGCGGGGCTCAATCTCACGACCCTGAGATGATGACCTGAGCCAAAACCAAGAGTCCAGTGCTCAACTGACTGAGCCACCAAGGCACCCCAAATTAAAACTTTTCAAAGGACATGATCCAGAAAGGAAAAAGACAACCCACAGAATGGGAGAAAATATTCGTGAAATATACCTGGTAAGAGTCTAGTATCCAGAATATGTAAAGAACTCTTAGAACTCAACAACAGAACAACATCCCAGTTCAAAAATAGGCAAAGGACTTGAACAGACGTTTCTCCAAAGAAAATGTACATCTGGCCAACAACCCGTGAAAAGATGCTCCATATAACTGGCCATCAGGGAAACGCAGAGCAAAACCACAACGAGGTACCACTTTAAACCAACCTGAATATCTAGGAACAGTGACAAAACAGAAAACAGGTGCCGGCAAGGACACGAAGAAATTGAAGCCTCGGGGCGCCTGGGCGGCACAGCGGTTAAGCGTCTGCCTTCGGCTCAGGGCGTGATCCCGGCGTTATGGGATCGAGCCCCATGTCAGGCTCCTCTGCTATGAGCCTGCTTCTTCCTCTCCCACTCCCCCTGCTTGTGTTCCCTCTCTCGCTGGCTGTCTCTAGCTCTGTCAAATAAATAAATAAAATCTTAAAAAAAAAAAAAAGAAGAAATTGAAACCTCTACATTTCTGATGGGAACGTAATATGTCAGCTGCCGTGAAAAAGACTTTGGCTCCTGAAATGGTTAAACAGAGTTACCATATAAACCAGCAACTCCAATCCCAGGTATATACCTAAGAGGAACTGAAAGCACGTTCATAGCAGCATTATTCACAGTAGCTGAAAATGGAAACAAGCCAAGTGACCATGTACATTCGACTGGTAGGTGAACAAAGGAAATGTGGTGCATACATAGGATAGAATATTCATCATCCTGAAAAAGGAGTAAAATTCGACACATGCTTCAACATGAATGAACCGTGAAAACATGCTGTGTGAAAGCTGGACACAAAAGGCCATATAATGTATGATTTCATTTATATGAAACGTCCCAAATAGGCAAATTCATAGAGACAGAAAATACATTACTGGTTGCCAGGTAATGGGGGAAGGAGAACTGGTAGTGATTGGTAATGGATATGGGGTTTCTCTTTTGGGCTGATTTAAATGTTCTGGAGACAGCCCTAACAGCTGTGCAATCTTGTAAATAAATTAAAAACCACAGCGCTGTAAATGGTTAAAATGATAGATTTTATCCCAGTTTTGATATTTGTTATACTGGGTAAAGAAACTGCAGTTTTGGTAAACAGTAGTAAAGATGTCATGAGAACATTTTTTTAAAATTGTGGCAAAATGTACACAACAAAGTTGACCGTTTCTAGTTCATGGGCATTGAATACGTTCACACTTTCATGCAGCTGTCCTCACCACATCCCTGCTGCACAACTGACACTCTGCCCACTGAACAGTAATTCCTCCCTGACCCTTTCTCAGTTCTGGCACCCAGTGTTCTATTTTCTGTCCGTCTGAATTTGACTAAGTGGAACCACACTGTGTATGTCCTTTTGTGACTGGCTTACTTAGCACGTCTTGAATGTTCATCCATGTCCTGAGTCAGAATTTCCTTCCTTTCTCAGGCTGAGGATCTCATTGTATGTAAATGCCGTATTTCCTTCATCCATTCATTCAACAGCAGACGCTCGGGTGGTACCAACTGCCCTCAGTCCTGCCGTCAGTGCTCATTCAACAGAACTGTACTTTCTCTCCTGACTGTCTCAACTCTAATTTCTTGCTCGAGGACCATTTCCAGTTATATGGGTCACGTGTCATGATTTCCTGTCCTCTCTCCTTTTAAAATACAGTTTGACAGAATACCAGGCACAATAGTGTATCATCTGGGGGATGGTTTGATGCTGACAGAATTCAAATAGCCCAGCATGGAAAATACCTAGGAAAAAGTAGGATATGCAAAGCAGTCATTTAAAAAAAAAAAAAAAATGACAAAGAGCGGGGCCATGTATGAGGCCACAGGTGCCATGACTGCAGTGCAAGGCAGGGACCCTGTCTGCTCGCCATCTGTCTTCTTGCAGAAGTATATATTTGTGAGTGTACAAATATGTTTGTGTCCCTGTTTTTTTATTTTAAATGAAAAAGTTACAATTTGTTTTCGAAGGGAGTCTGTTAAAAATCAAAATTTTTTGAAAATATACCTCCTTTTTACATTAGCATAATTAAGGATTAAGAATGTAGTTGACACCCACCCAAAAGAGAACCTAAAGACCGATGGTACTATTTGCTTTAAAGAAACACAAAAGACATAAAAGTATCCATTGCAAATTTATTATGCATTAGGAAGCTTAACTTAAAAACCAACAGCATAGTAAAAAGATATGTTATCTCTGTTCATAGCAGAACAGGTCTCAAAATATATTTTCTTTTAAATGTATTCAGTCAGTACACAATCCTTTTATAAAAGTTGTATATATATTTTTCTTTCAACACCTTCATTACATTTATAAATACAAGATTTACACAGCACCCCATCAAAAAAAATGTAAAACTCCTTACAAATATCTGCATATATTTCATACCTATAAAACTTTCAGAGGAGTGCTCTGTTAAAGGTGGGTGGGCCCTAGTTAATGGTCCATTTACTGGTGCAGCAAAATACATAATAAATCTGTAAAGTTTTCTGTCCATAAAACATCTCGAAAAATTAGCAAGACACTTATTGTGAAACTGAGCTTCCTAAACCACCATATTTTATAAAGAAAAGAATCTGATGTGCATATTTCCCATGAAATTCAAAAGTCAGATAAACAGATGGAAATAAAGACCCGACTGAAAACAGATGCGTACAACAGAGCAGTTAAGGCAGGAGTGAGATGAATGAGAAAAACCAAGAAGGAGAAGACAGAAGATGCAGCAAGGAGCAGACGGTGATAATGTGTTCTGAGTCTGAACTTGGATGTAAACTCCACTGGTATCTGGTCACTAATTCTCATCCTCACTCAGGAATATTTATATTATTGAAAACTTTCTTAGAAGCTCCCTTCAAATTCTATGTTGCCACCAGAATGCTTCATGTGCCTTTTTCTTCTGTAAAATCACCTTGGACCTGACCAAAACACCAGGTCCAGCGATCTGAGTTGCTAGTTCTTCATAATTTAAATTTTTAAGAAAATTTTCCTTTAAAAAAAAATTTCCTTTATCTAATAAAGGTTATCACTGATCAATATTAATGTCCAGAGGTGTATATGCTGAATTTCATTCTAGCCACGAATAGGAAGTAGAGAGAAGGAAAGGAGAGTAAGACTCGGGTTTTTGTTTACCTTTGAACAAAGGCAATTGATCCCTGATACTGAGTGACTCTTGGAGCAGCCACTCATGGCACACCCGTGGGCTAAGCGGGCACAGATCAGAGAAACAGGAAGGAAGAAAATAAACAGGGACTTTTTATCTCAAATCTTGCCCGAGATGGCAGTCCACTGCCAGCCTGCACCTTCTGCTGAAAAGGAGATGAAAAAACTGCTATCACTCTTCCTCCGGGTTTACGCCAGGAAAGCCCTCCTACCAGAGAAATCTTTCTGCTTGAGTGTCAAGTCTGGACGCCAGATGACTTTGAGAGTTGCAAAATTTGCAGGAAAAGTACCTCGAATCTTGTTCTGATCCGCCACAAAGGGAAGAAAATGAACAGGAGCAGGAGGGGGCGGAGGGATGGAGAGGGTCACTTCCCACACCTGGCCCTGAAGCTGCACCAGCACCTCCCCTCCAGCACCGTGACATCTCCGCGCAGCGTGGCCCCCACGGCTCTCAGAGAAGCGCCTGCAGGATCCCCTTCTGCCGACTTCACAGCTCCGTGCACTGACTCCCAGACTCCTCGAGGGAAGAGAGCTCCCAGATGCTTCCGTCCCGTAGCAGTGGCTCGATGTCCTCGTCGCTGCCCCGCTCCGGGGCACTGCTCAGGCTGCCGCTGACGCCGTTGCCGTGTTTCTGAATCCCACTGCCTGGGCGGTACTCAGGGATGAATAAGGCAACCAGGAACGACATAAGAACTATACATGCCCCAAATAAAAACGGTGGGCCTGGAATGACCGCTCCCTGAGGGGCATGGGAAACAAGTGGAGATAAAGGATTCGGTTAGTCTTCAATCCAGAATTAGCCCTGGACTTCCCCAAACCATCAGAAAGTCAATCATTTTCTCATAAGCAAACGTTTCATTGGGTATCAAGGCAAATCCTAATAGAGCCTGCGTTCAGAGTATGACAGACGGCAACTCACTGCTTTTTGCACCACCTCGCCACAGCTTTCAAGTGGCAGTTGTGGGCCTCCACTCCCTTCTGTGACCTCACATCCTGCACTCTGTTCATGAACATCAAGAACAGAAATTTACACTGAAGGATGGACTGAGAAATACATAGTAGGAAAAAGCACTCTAGCTCAATTTCTAGCAGGGATCTAGGTCATTTCACATTTTATTTGGCCTCGCCGGGCTTCAGCAGAGGACAGCGTTCTGATCAGGGTACTTGTGTAGGTAAAAATGGACTCTGAACAAAATTAAGACAGAGCTTTTGCAGAAGATACAGCAAAACTGAACTGACCCTTCCTCAATCCCAGGAAGCACTGAACGTAGCACATACAAGAGAAACGTTATGTGAACAAGAACATTCTCCAAGTTTAAGTTCAGATTTTGGTATCATCAGACACAATGGTTGTTACAAAACTGGACTTATCAGCAAATTACCTGCAGGGCAGCGCTGTCAGAATTCAGTTCGGGTTCCAGCTCCGTCAGTTCCACATGAAACATGTAGAATATGAAGCCATACAGTGCCGGCCCCAGGCCGTTACACAGACCTCTTATTCCAGTTAGGATCCCCTGGGCCACTCCTACATCAGAGCAAAGAGAAGGGAGCCAGTCGTCTCAGAAAGGCGTCTCCAGATTAGGGACGGAACAGTGTTTTCTCACGCTTCGGCTGCACTGAGTAGTCTGTGCTGAGGGAAGGTTAGGGACTTCGCCCATCACAGTTTCATTCGGTGCACACACACTATTTCCTTAACGTTGTCCTCTCTGCCCTAAGATCTATAAGGAGATGAAATGACAGTGATGTTTGTGAAATCTCTTTTTGGGGCTGAACTCCCCCCATAACAGCTAGATCCTTCCTATAAATGGGGAATAAAAAACTCCAATATTCTCCATTTATAGGCAATTTCCACTTTTCTGTGGAATGAGATTTCCCCCCTCTACTCATCTAATGGTCCTTTTACAGTGGAAATCTGCCCTTTGTCTCCCAGAGCCGTGTGTGTGAGCCCACAGCAGGTCCGGAGTTGTGCGCTCCCGGCACATTCGCAGACACTGTTCCTCACGGTGAACTGCACTGAAGACTCCCAGAAGTGCCAGCTTCTAGAGATCGCTGGTTTCTACTGTGGCAGATAAAATATTAGCTTGAATCCTATGAAAATGGATATTTCCCTAAGTCCAAATCGTTCACATACGATTCAACTTCATGTGATCTAGTAATGCACGCTGACACTTAGAAACATCTGTATTAAAACACACAAGTATAATGAGAGAGAGAATTCATGTCCTGAAAGACCAGATGGTGCCTGTCAGACGTCAAGGCAGGGCCCATCCTCCACAGCTGGCTCACTTCTTCAGACAGAACACCTCCCCAGGGACACAACAGCCAAGGGAGTTCCCATAAGGTGACACACAGAATCTGTGGTCTTCAAGTGACGCTTCAAAAAAATGGGTATGAATGAGATGGCCAATTTCTGATGTGGAAAAGAGGTGCAATGAATTAGTCTTTCCCAATCTAGTTTTTTATTAAAACTTTTTAAAGGGCTCTAATGCATTTAAAAGATTCACTACTTCCTGATTACTTAGGTGAGCCATTAACAGATGGAGAAGGAAAGGATTAATTCTGGCAGTGAGAACTGCCTGACAGAAGCCAGAGGTTCAAGGAGGATGAAGAGCCTAGAAGGCAGAGTGCTATTCTTCACATGGTCGTCTCCATTTTAATTGTTTCTCACTGTGCATTTAACAACAAGTACACATATATACTTATTTATCCCCTCAAAAAATCATTTCCTAATTTAAGCTAATGGACTTTGATTCCAAATTAATTTCAGGGATTACAGCGATTAAATAAAGAACTCATTGCTTTACTGACCAGTCTATCGTTATTTGACATACATCTGTTACAATGATCAGTTAATTCTGGTGGGAATAGACAAAGGACTCAAAACTGAAAAGAGAAAATGGACAGTTCTTTTTTTGGGGATAGTCCTATTTCTAATCCTTAGTATTCTGAACTACTCAGTCCAGATTTAAGGAATGTAACATCAAAGCAGGACGGAAAACAGAAAGGTATACTTGCTGAGAAGGGACCGCATGGCTGTCACCTGCTCCGTGACATGGAGAGAGGCTCAGAGCCTCTCCTACTCCAGGTGTATCTTAGCTAAAGGAGGAAAACAGCAAGGGGACAGTGACCTCACCTTGCTGATCCGGCTCTGCGTTCCGAGAAACGAGGGCACTGACTGCTGGAAACGTGATGCTGGACATGGCGGCCACCGTCCCTGCTGCCCACATCATCCTGCAATGACAAGACCGGCTGCAGTCAGGTGGCAGGCCAGCCCCAAGGAGCTTACTGTTCAGAGCACAATCTGCCAAAATCACAAAAAGCTTTGTTTCCTCCTGTTAGGTTGTATTTATTTCTCCCTCTTTAAAAAATGGATTTTTTTTTTAACCTGAAAGGTCCTACATTGTACTGTTTATACAGTGATTACTTCACAGCTGGGAAGATTTCATTATTTGTAAGTTCCCTCCTTTGAAATCTGTTCTTCCTCCTCGTTTGCCCATTACCATCTTTAGATGTATGAGCTCAGTGAAGTTCAAAAGGATTTGTTTGTATGAACACTATGTCTTCCTCACTGATTCTCCACTGTTCCCTCTGTACTTCTCACTTTCACACTGTCCTCGGGCTGCTCCGTTTGCCACCTCTCAGCAAGTGTCCTGTGCCACCAGTGGACAGAACAGACCTGAAGTTCAGGGTCACTATGAAAGGAACTGAAGTATGAGTGTGAGCAAAGTGAGGCCCTAATGGGGAAAACCTGTTTGGCCAGACTTCCTTGGGGAGGCTAATGTGCACGTCCTTACTGAAAAGAAAAAACCCTGCAGGCCAACAAAATCTTTGAAATGTAGCACAAGTCTGACTGAATCAGCTAGTGAACCAAAGTTAACACGACTGAAATCTTCAACAATAAGAAACCACCACTGAAACACTGACCACATTTCTGGCTCCTCTAAGTTATGTCATCAATTTACATGTGTAAAGTGAGGATCAATTCTCGTATGTAGAACAGACAGAAAATCTGGTATTTGGTAAGCAGGCATGTATGTACTTCTTACTTGTCGGCTTACTTTGAACTCCTTCCTGTCTGGGGGCATCTCGTGCCGGCAGTAATAACTGCCTCGCGGCACACATGGTTTTGGAAGAGATCTTCGTGTGTGTCTAAGTCAGATGCTTTATGTCACAAAGGTTATGTCACTACCCGAAGTCACTCAGCCAATTATGGCAGTGAACCCCCTCACAACCAGTCATTTTTCCTTGTCGTCTTGTGTTGCTCTGGACTATGTGAGGTCACTAAAAATTGACAAATGTGTTTAAAAGGTAGACCTAAAACTTTTCTGAGGGGTTGGAGGAGGCATGCACATCTAATTAAGAACTTCACTGCTGAGGCAAAGGCAATTGTAACAAATGACCTAAGATTACTTTGCTCCACCCTTCCCCCAAATTAAGTCTAAACAGCCTTTTGGAAATGCTGAGCATACCAAACCGGCAAAATAACCCTTGCTTCCTTCACATCACACTCAACCAACTCGAGTTCCTCTCAAAGATGCTTCATCTGTTAGTCGATGAGAATCCAAAGGAGAGGCTTACCAGGCCTGAGATCCAAAACCATACCAGGCTAACTGGAACATCTGGAAGCCCAAGCCAAGGAGGACAGTATTCTTATTCCCTAACGATCTCATCAAGATGGTAAGAAAGACTGTCTGTAAAAACAAAGGAGATAATCTTGAAAAATCACGTAAGTGCGGAGACTTGATGCAAGCTTGATGAGGGGAGCCCATTTACGATGACCAGGGGCCTCTACTGTTCGCAGCCTGGCCTGAGAGGGGGGAGCCGTGCGGTACTGACTGGAGCTCTTGAGTCGAGCTGTGGGGGCTCCAAGGCTAACCTGGGGGTAAGGGCCTTCAGCCCCCTCTCCAAAGCCTGTTTATCTAATGCTTTGCTAGCACTTTTCAAAAGGTCATCAGAGCTGTTCACCAATTATCATGATTGAGAAGGACACGACTCAGACTCTTTGGAGAAATGCCAATCACTTAACCACCAGGGAAGAGCAAACCCCTGCTGAACATTATAGAACCTGTGGGATTCTGCTGTAAGTTGGCAGTGTCAGAACGCTGGACTGATACAAACCTGGCTTCAAAAATATATACTCTGCTAAAAACGACCAGCTCAGATAGTCTGTAAAGGCACAGGGTAAGAGAGGAGTCTGGGCTAATCTAATCAGAGTTGCTATAAATACCAAAATCATGAGCAACTTGAAAGTTCAACATACTTTACATTCACTGATATAGTTTGGTAAGAAAAAATAAAAGGCTTTTTTGCCTTGATGCAGTCCTTCGAGCCCTGTCAGTTCTAACATTTGGCAGCAAAACAGTTTCGTTGTTTCTCCTTGAAGAGCACTCTGCTGGGCCTCGTGCTGTAAAGCAGCAAGAAATGGCCTCAGGCAGTCTCATGTGAAACTGTGAACACACCCAGGCACATCAGTGAGTTCACTTAAAGGTCACATACCCCGCCTTTTGTGGTCCTATATTGAAAAGAGGTGGGGAGATGTTTAATGTTTACTCATTGAACCACATCTCTTCAGTCCTGGGGATAGCAGGGTTTGGAACAGTTATTGATTTCATTTCTGTTTTCCACTGCTACTAACTTTCCTCATTAACCAGGAGAGGGTTTCTATATTTTAAGCTTATTTTGCAGTATCTGGAGTTAGACTCTTGGTGGTTATAAAAGCAGATTATTTGCTGAACTGACCAGTAGAGGTAACCGATATCCTAGAAAGTACTGAAAAGTTGCATTAAATTCCTCCTAAATTACAATCTCAACATTCTATTAAAAATGATGGTTCTGGGGCGCCTGGGTGGCACAGCGGTTAAGCGTCTGCCTTCGGCTCAGGGCGTGATCCCGGCGTTATGGGATCGAGCCCCACATCAGGCTCCTCCGCTGGGAGCCTGCTTCTTCCTCTCCCACTCCCCCTGCTTGTGTTCCCTCTCTCGCTGGCTGTCTCTATCTCTGTCAAATAAATAAATAAAATCTTTAAAAAAAAAAAAAAAAAGATGGTTCTGGGGCACCTGGGTGGCTCAGTCGGTTGAGCATCCAATGCTTGATTTCGGCTCAGGTCATGATCTCAGGGTCGTGGGACCGAGCCCTGTGTCGGGCTCTGCGCTCAGAGTGGAGTCTGCTCGAGATTCTCTCTGCCTCTACCCCTCTCCCCCCGCCCCTTTCTCAAAATACATAAATAAATAAATGATGGTTCTGTAGACCATATCCATGCCTGTTTACTGGGTCTGATATTGTACCACAGATATAAGAGATGTTACCATGGCAGGGGAGGAGGGGGGTGCTGACAGAGGGGTGCAGGGGTTCCCCATGAACATTTATTTCTTTGCAGTTTCCCATAAATCTAGTTAGTTCCAAATAAAAATGATAAAAACATGGATGACATGACACTCACCTGAGCCACAATAGACAGAATGCCTACCATAGCTATGAATGCTGCAATCTTCACAGATCCAAAACCTATGACCTGTGGAAATGTAAAGAAAACACTTTTGTAATATAGATAACATAAAAATAATCCCCATCTCCAACTCACCAAGAGACACATAAAGACATCATCAAACACTAGAGAGAACATAAGATGACGATCTGACTTGTGGTGCTGTGGTGCGACCAACAGAGAACCTTCCCCGGAGCAAAGTCAGTGGATCTCAACCTTGGCTGCACATTAAAATCACGTGGACAACAGAGAAAGGGGTGGGTAAGCAAGGAAATGCTGTGACCCGCCTGAGACCGATTAAATCAGACTCTCTGGGCCCAGGCATGTTTGAAAAAGCTTCCATGGTGGGGCGCCTGGGTGGCGCCGTTGTTAAGCGTCTGCCTTCGGCTCAGGGCGTGATCCCAGCGTTCTGGGATCAAGCCCCACATCAGGCTCCTCCACTAGGAGCCTGCTTCTTCCTCTCCCACTCCCCCTGCTTGTGTTCCCTCTCTCGCTGGCTGTCTGTCTCTGTGTCAAATAAATAAAATCTTTAAAAATAAAAAAAAAATAAAAATAAATAAAAAGCCTCCATGGTGATTCTAGAAGCAACTGTAGTGAGTGGGCAATAATTTCTAAGCCTCTTAACCTTAACAGAAGCTCTGAAAGGCCTAAAACTTTTTTAGGTTTTAAATATCAAGTTTTTAAAAAGTCAAATATTTTTGCCTTCTATTGAAATCCTGTAAAAATCAGGAAAAGGACTTAAAAATTATTGTATGCATTCTATTCATTTAATAAATGACTGCTTCCAGTCACAGAACTAGCTCATGAAAGAGCTAGAATCTCAGGTTCCAAAGTCAGTACGGCTGACAAACACAGCCCATTACTCACTAATCAAATGCAACTAAAAAAAACTGGAACCTGAAGAGTGGTCTTATTTAGGGATTATTTCTCAACCTGTATTTGTATATATAAACATATACATCTTTAAAGCAGCTTTATCAAGACAGAACTTCAGTGTCCTACAATTCACCCATCAGAAGCACACAGAAGATGTCCTCACTCCTCAAAGAAACTTGGTCCCCCATCAGGAGTCCCATTCCTGCAGCCTGTCCCTCTGTCCAGCCTGTGATACACTTCCTGTCTCCGGGTTGTTTTTTTCTGAGCTTTTCATATACATGGACTCAAACAATATATGGTCCTGGTTTCTTTCATTTAGCGTAATGTCTTCACAGGTCGTCCATGCTCGAGCAGGTACCAGCGCTTTGCTGCTTTTTATTGCCAAACAGGAACATCCCGCCATACGGATATGCTGCCTTCGCTCAATACATTTCATCAGCTATTTCTACTTTTTTGCTATTATAAATATTTGTATACAAGTTTCTACATAGACCTGTGTTTTCATTTCTCTCGGCTATATACGTAGGAATAGATTTTCTGGAAACCCTGTGTTGAACAGGGACTTCCAAACTCTCCTCCACCCCATTTTACATTCCCGCCAGCCCGGTGTGAGAGTTGGCATTTCTCCGCACCTTTGTCTGATTACAGCGCCTTACTTATTAGCAGGTGTGAAGAGATATCTCGTTTTGATCTGCATTTCCTCGGTGGCTAACATTAAGCGTCGTTTCATGTGCTTACTGGCCATTTGTGTATCTTCCTTGGACAGGTATCTATTCAATCTTTTTTTGAATTTTTTCAGTTGAGTTGTCTTTTTATTGTTCAATTATAAAAGTTAAGACTTGATACAAGTTCCTTATCAGATATAGGATTTACAAAAATACCAAATGCAATTTGAACTCAAATGCGTTTATGTGAACTGCTCTTAAAAGCAAGCACAAATACAAAATAACAGAAAATGGTTTCTGATTTACTGTTAAGTGATGCTGGTAGTGACATAAACAGTATGTATAGAAAAAAGGGTTGAAGAAGAAAATATCAATGAGAGGATTTTTCACTTCCTTAAGCTTTCCCATTTTTCCTGCATTAAATGCAATTAATTTAATGCATAATTATAAATGCATATATAATTTTCTACATTAAATATGCTACCTCACCATTCTTCCCACTAAATCTCCAGCATCTGCCCACCCAAAATGAGCAAAACCAAAAAAGAACTGGTTGAAAAATAGTTTTACTTACAGGCCACCATATAAAATATTAGTCTCACACTTTCAGGAAAACTGTTGAGAATGGTGAATTTCACAAGTTTCCATTAAAAATACCTCCCAAAATAGAGGAATTTATCTTAGGCGGAGGCCTGCTCTGCCAGGGGGAGTAAGCCCCTAGAAGGACGTCCCGGGAAATCAGTAAAAAACCAGGGCAGGAATGCTATGGAAGGCAACTCCTGTCTCTGCCATCCCAGAGAACTGGAACACAGCTGGGAAGGGAGCTCTTTTTTAAATTGCCTTAAGTCAACTGCCTTCTGAGGGGACAAGGTAAAGTATAAACTTTTAAAGAGAAAAAAGGTCGGGGAGCGATTGTTTTGATTACCGCTTGCAAGCCCCCATGAAGTCCACAGCAGCACTGAGTTATACTACGGAAGATGTCCCAGGTCAGGTCACATCAAACAAACCTGACCTCTCTCTGAAATTTAATGAAGATTTAAAACATTATGATAAATTCTGTTTATGCTAATTCTCAATGAAATTTTTCCCAGAGTAAACATTTTACAGTAAAGTATCGTCATATCGAAGGTCCCCCGCGCATGTCAGCGTCTACACTTAGTAAAACTAGAAGCAAGTCCACACATTTTTTTTTCTCTATACTGTTTTCCCCAAAATACTTCCAGACAGATCCTAACCTTTGGTTTTCTTCATGTTCTAAACCTATTAGGCACACGTTACCCACCTGTCTGAGATAGAGAAAAAAACTTGAATACTGTCCAGCTTCAGGAAGGTATGAGAGAAACACGGTGATGCAAATTAGTAAGACGGTAGAATCTTTTCCAACCTTCTTCAGTGACTAGGAGTAAGCAGAAAGAGAAACACATAAAAAGCAGGAGACACTAATATTCCGGGATATTGGCATCATTGTTTTGCTCTATTAAGATGAATTACAAAAGTTGAAGGGATTACAAAAGCAGGTAAACATTAACTCTATGGTTACAAGTCCTCTAATTCCAGAGTTCTGTGTTTAAAGTATTACAGCTTAAAACCAAAACAAAAATCCCCCCAAACACTTGCTCATCTTTGTTAACCAGACTGGTTCACGTCCTATGAACAGACCCTGAAAAAAACATTGCTCCAAAACCTTTTAAGAAATCTCATCTCCTTCATTCATAATATAACCCTTTTAAGGCCATAAACACGTTAAGATGTTAATATTCAGTTTGCCTGTAAAACTGTAGGCAAGTTAAGTACGCTCCAGCCATGGGGTCAGTGAAAAGATTCTCTCCGACCAGTAACTTCTGCATTTTACACCTTTCATCTAAAAGTCCTTCTTACATTCCTTTTTACACAGACCTGCTGAGAAGACCAAAAGGTGTGCTGTTTTCTGAGGACTGGAGAGTGTGTCACTGCATTCTAGGGTCACCATAACTGTAACCTCCACGTGGGGCACAGCAAAAGCAGCTCATGTCTGGAGACTTACTGCACACCGGACACAAGACTAATGAATTTACATGCATTCCCGGTAATCCCTGCAGCAGCCGTGACACGGCGGCAGTCCCACCTCACAGACGAGCTTCCACACATAACTCAAGCCCTACGTGACAAAGTGGGAGGCCGGACCAGGGTTCCTTATCAACGTCTGACGACATGGCACAAAGAAAACGAGCAGGGTCCCCAGGTCATGACCTGAGGGACCTTTTTAGAAAAGAGTTTGATGAGTTATTTTCCTTTTACACATTTTTCCTAAAATAAATTTGGGTGATTAAAAACAGCAATCAAATCTCTGGTTATTTTTTTCTGCACATATTTTCTTCAAGAACAATTTAAAGTCAGATATGATGGGGAAAGGGGAGGGATAAGATTCTTCTTGGTACTTTTTCTTCTTTGGTACTTTCTCTATTTGTCTTCCCCCCGCCCCGAAAAATCAAAAATGCCAAATATTTTTAAAAGTTACAGAAAACAAAGAGTCCATTCAACCTGCAAAATACAAGGTCAAAGTCTCTGGTCAAAGTGGATGCATGTTAACAACCTAGAAAATAACTACGGTAGTCAGACCAGATCTGTTCATCTTCTCTGAATTTAAGTGAACGAAAACACTTCAAATGGCCACCGTCGTTTCGTTAAAAAAAAAAAAAAAAGTGAAAACAACCATGCAATAAGAAAAAACAACTTCCTTCCTACACCCTCATGCAGGGATTAAGTGGACATTTTTTTCTCTCTTTCCTTAGGATACCTACCACATGCTTGACTTAAAATAAATTCTAGAGGCGCCTGGGTGGCTTAGCTGGTCAAGTGTCTGACTTGAGATTGAGCCCCAAGTCAAGCTTCATGCTGGGCATGGAGCACGTAAGATTCTCACTTTCCCTCTGCCCATCCCTCTCTTCCTCCCTAATAAAAAATTTTTTTAAAGAAATATAAATTCTACACATTCCATGGTGCATAGACAACTTTAGTGCCTTACTTGCAATTAAATCTTTTTTCTGTTTTTACTGGAGATAGAAATGGATATTTACCGCAAAAGGGTCTGCTTGTTTCCAAGAAATCTTAGCTCCCCAGGAAAGCGGTCTCATTTTCTCTGGCAGAGATTCTGGAACAGCCAGTAAGATGAAGCAGATGTCCAGAAGAGCCACCACTGTGGCCACCAGCACAACGAGGCTGTCTCCGTAACTGGCTGAAAGGTACGCTCCAATGGCCGGGCTACTGACCAGACTGGCTGCAAAGGTGGCCGAGACCTGTGGAAAAGCACTCTCTCACCCAGGGTCCCATCTTCTACCACACACATGCAGAAAGCACACACTCAGCCCCACATGTTGCAGATACGCACCTGTGTTCCTGCTGCTTACGCAGGGGCCACAGACACGCACCTGCAGCCATGCTGCCCTGGCTTTAAACAAAACAGAAGGAATGGGCTGCATGTACATTTTAGGAATGAAAGAGAAAGTCATTTCCTTTTAAGGACTTGTTCAGAAACTACGAACTAGAGATATCCTGAAAAGCTACAAGAGTAAAAAATAATCTTTGAGAAAAACTTCCTCATAAAAAAAGTACACACTTTACTCTTCTTTAATTGGAAAACAGGGATGTGGGGAGAAAGGCATGAAAAAAAAAATGCAGGGCTAATGGGAAAACCTCAATTTACTCAGGGGCTGTGCTGATTACATAGTCTAAAAACACACACTTGTTTTACCATTTTATTATTTGGTGACCATTTCATTACCATGGAGAAGGGGAAAAAAATCCCTGATATTCTTGAGAAAAAGCTGTAACAACAAGAACAGAGTTCTGTTGAGAGAGAGGTTGAAACTTCTTAACTAGAGATCCCTGGGCTGTTAATCTCCATCACTCCCCACCTCCATTCTACACCAGAGACCACAGAACCAACTGCTCACATCTGCACCTGAATCCACGTGGAGCCTCTTCACATGGTTTTCCTGTAAGCACGTTGAGAGCTTCCTTTATCTAGGGATGTAATCTGAATGTTCAGAAGCTTAAATGGACAGTCTCCAAAATATAACCAGATTGAGTGCCAAAAACAGACTTATATATTGGTTATCTAGACTTCCAATGGATTTTAAAAGAAACCACAGAAATCATTCTCTGTGGCTAAAATTATGACACCTGGTTAGCCAATGACATCCTTCCTTCACCCATCACCCGCAAATGATGTGAAAATATATCTGAAATTAGTATTATACTAAAAATACTGTAGAAGCCAAAAGTCCAATAAAAACTGGGGGAGAAAAGGAGGCATAGAGAATTCCAACTTGGGGAACAGGAATGTCTTGGTTCAATATTTACTAAGTACCCACTCTGTACCAGATGAATGAGAAGCAGAGCTCCCGCCCTTAAGGTTTTTCCATATTTGAGAAGATCAGGGCAGTCACATAAGCACATTATAAATTGCAATGGCATGCAGGCAGCTAGGGGACCATGCCACAGGGTCCTCCAGCGCTAACCACCTCACTTCTGCACAAAATGGGTCAATAAGTCATTTATTCCTAAGTTTTTCATTTTCTTAATCTTCATATTTTTGTATGTAAACAAAATACCACTCAATGTACAAATAGCAATAGAAAAGTTAAATAACTCTTAAGTTCATATGATGAGCAAGAATGAGAAGCCATTTTCTAATCTCTAAAATAATCTTTCCCACCAAAACGTACAGTTAGACTTACAGCTGCTTAATTTCAGCTGAAACTGCTTTTCATTAATCCCACAGTATTCCAAGTCTAAAGAATCTAACGATCACTTGAGTTTAAAGAAGAAAACAATTTATTTCATTATTTGTCAATGACATTTCTAAATCTACCATCATAATTGTATTCTAGCCAAATGGACACTTTCTAAAATAAAATGTTCAATAACTCAAGATTTGGTCACTGCAAACAATGGAATATTCTAGAACAATGATTTAATATGTAAGAATACATTTGATACGTGAGTTTTGAACGGCAAATGACTGCATTCTACTAAGCTCCTCAGAAACTCTGGAAGGGATGCAGTAGCTACTTGGGATGTGATGGGTGGGATTAATGCTCAGTAATAAATCATGCATGCACGCCAAACCATGGTGAACTGAACTCATCTTTCCCATCCATGGGATGCACCTCTAATAACACTGCTCTGAGAAAGACGTGCTCTGTTTTCTAGTATTTCCGTAATTATTTGTAACTGCTACAGCGAAAACTTGAAATTGACAGAGGCACAAAGCTTTCAAAATAGAGTTTAAGAAATGAGTTTAGGGGGCACCTGGATGGCTCAGTCAGTTAAGTGTCTGACTCTTGATTTCAGCTCAGGTCATGATCTCAGGGTCGTGATACGGAGCCCTGCATGGGGCTCCTTGCTCAGCGGGGAGTCTGCTTCTCTCTCTCCCTCTCCCCTCTCATCCTCTCTCTCTAAAATAAAATAGATCTTTAAAATAACTAACTGAGTGTAGGACTGGCACAGCAGGGCAGACGCGCTCAGCAACAGAGGGACAGGCCTGCCAGTCCTCCTAACGCAGCCCTGACTTCAGTCCAGCCCCTCAGCGCTAGGGATTCCCTCCGCCCATCAAGCCCTCTGCTGCGGAGCATCTGTATTTTGTCCTCCCTAAGTGGGCCACTGAACCAGGTATAGCACCTGAGAGATTAGTTTCTTCCATTTCATAGTGAGAAACAGTAAGAATTTAGTGTGAAAACTCTAGGTAGTAATTGTGAATATTGTGGGAGCCAATTTAATCACGTGCAATATGGAAATAAAAGTAAAAAGCTAGTCGCCAAGTTTCAAGTATCAGAAAGGGTAGAGCGCAGCCGCAGTTCCCCAGTTGTTCATCCGATCAGTTCTGTTCCTCTCCAACAGCTGAGGCTCACTACCTGCTGGAGGACTGAGTTTCTGGGACCTAGGACCCCATGAATTTCTATGTAAAACGTATCTTTCTCAAAAGTCAGAGCAGCACTGTTGCTCAGTCTGCGTATTTATCTAAATCCCTAGTTCACCTCACACTCACTGTGGCTCTGGGAAATAGATCTGAACGGTGACTTCACCCCAGCGCTCTCTCGGCATTAACTCACTGAACAGGACTATTCCTCGCCGCAGCCCTGAAAGACCTGCCACCTTCCCGCTGTAGTGGAGGAGTCCCGTTAAGGAAGGAAAGTGCACGTATTTTATACATTCTTTAACGGATCTAAAACCCCAGCCAGACCGGACTGACAATCTTGTCAATAACTGGCAATAAAGCCTCCTTTATTTGTAAGATGCGCAGCCTGCAAGCTCTTTCCCTTTCTTTTTTTTTTTTTTTTTAAGTTCTGTCATCTTAACATGTGACAGGTTAGGGTACACGTAAAGGTTAGTCACTGGCCAACACCCTGACTTCTGTGACCAAGTCCAGGCACCCTACCTGCCGGCCAACAGCACAGCCAGCACCCCCTCACCGACTCCTCTCGACAGCCCTAGACCACCACAAGCAAAGTGCCATTTTACAGATGAGGTGAACTAGCGAGGGAGGCCGAGTCATGCTCTTTCCCTGAAATCTGTCCTTAAAACACTGACACTCAGCACAAGAGCTTTGTGAGTGTTTTGTTTTGTTTTGGCTGAAAGCAAAGAAGAATTTTTTTTAAAAAATTGGAGGGAAATGAGTATCTCAATGGGTATTTCCCATGATGTACAGAAAAGCTGCACAAATGTGGTAAATAAGGCTTCTGGCACTTTCTCAACTCTGCTGGCTGTTACGAGCCACCCTGAACACCCTGCCTTCTTTGACGGCTTCCTAGCCGCCTCTCCCTCAGCCCTTTTCCACAGCATTCTGGAGATGGCAGCTGAAAACAGTTTTAGGATGTGGTACGAGAGACATTCAGGTTGGGAGGGAAGATGAATGGGAGGGGAAAGCAGGTAGGAGGCGGAGGGAAAGTAACGCCAAAGAAGTTTTTAAACCAATGTCTCAAGTCAACAAAGTGAAAGCTGCTGGTGTGTTTCATGAACAGCAATAACTCATCTTTGTGCCGTTGTGACTCCTTACTATCTTCCAGGAAGTAGGATTTAAAAGACAAAGGCTTGGGAAAGGAGAGAAGTAACCTGGGTTTCTGGCCTTCAGTCCTCCTCCAACCTGGTCAGCAACCCAGCCAGATTTTTCTTCTTCCACCTTTTTTCACTGTGAACATTTTCCAACACCAGGAAGTAGAGAGAAGAGCACATGCACGCTGAGGGGACCACCCCAACTACACCCCTTTGCACACGGACTGTTTGATTGAAGGCAATTAAGACCCACAGACTCAGGGAAAGCTTTTTTGCCTCTCCTTCAGAGCCTAAAAGAATTTAGATAGGGAGCCTATATCAGGAAGAGAGCTATTGCCAGAGATAATTTTTTATATAGGATTTATTTGCATGGCACGGCAAACATTTACTTACCAAACATTTGCTCTTTTCATCTTCCTGTGAACGGTCGGTCTTCCTCCCCTCAGAAGTCCCAGACCCCTACTCCCTTTTCCTTAGCTCAGGATGGCATATAAGTGTCAAATGCCCAACGGCCTTTGAGTCTCTCAGGTCTTTGTGGAGCTCTGTACAAAATTAAATGCTTCCCTCCTGTTAATCTGTCCTATGTCTATTTAATTATTATTAGGGTAGCCAAAGAACCTAGAAGGGAAAAAGGGAAAACTTCCCTCCTCAACAACACCCAATGCTTCAGCAATTTCATGCACTGGACACACACCCACAGACTGCTCACATGGCATCTACCCCCCACCCTGCCCCTAACCACTTTAGTCATGACACTCTGACCTCAAGGCTTCAGCCTGCCATTTGTACAAGTCTTTCTTCCCCTTCAGAACCAAAAGCCATAATCACACCTCAGAAAATTAGAAATGATTCTCTAATACTCAATTATCTCAAACAAGGTCTCTATAACTTTTGTTATTCACTCAACAATTACTTGCCGAATAAATGTAGTCCCTTTTCTACAGTACCACGTCCCACGTTAAGTGCCTGAGACACAGGACCAGCAATACAGTAACCGTGGAGTAACGGGGCTGAGGTGCAGCGCCTGTCCATGCTCAGCCCGTTTACTGTTTATGGTTTAAGAGATAAGCTAATGTGAAACAAATCAAATCAACTTTTGAAACAATTTTGCAGCTCACAACTCACATTCCCGCCAAACTTCCAACCCTAAAACCAGAGGATACATTACTAGTAATTTCCATCATGCTATTTTCAAATTCATAAATCTCCTTTTTAAATTTCAATCGCTTTAAATTTTCTCTTATGTAAGTCAGTATTTGTAATTTTTTTTAAATTTTACTTTCCAGTATACTTTTAAATAGAACCCTAATTAATTATGTTTAAAAAGCATAAACTATAATCTTACCCATCCATAAGCAGTACTTCGCTCGTGTTCTTGAGTGACATCAGCTACATAGGCAAATATCACCGAGAACGTGACCGAGAAGACTCCAGATACAGAAATCATCGCAAAGTACCACCTATAAAAAGATGATTTTAATTACCCAGGAGAGAGGTACTACGCATGCACTTCGATAACCAGAGCCAAAGGTATCGTGTAAAGATTATAACCAAGAAATACATTTAAAAATAAATACATGTGTATGTATATTTAAAGATATAAAGGACAACTAATAAAATGATAATCGAGATGGGGAAGAAGCAGACACACACCAAGTTTGTAATTGCTTAAAGGGTGTTAGCACACGCAGTTGAAAAAATGAAAGAGTAAGGGGATTAAGTAAAGATACCGTTTTAAAGGCAGCCAACAGAAGAGAAATAAAAACTTAAAATTTCCTAGCTTTATCTAAGAAAAAGACACCTACAGCAAATAACTTTAAAAGAGCTACACGGGGGGCCTGGGTTAAGGGTTAAGGGTCTGGCTAAGGGAAGTCTGGGGTAAGCTAGTTAAGGGTCTGCCTTTGGCTCAGGTCATGATCTCAGGGTCCTGGGACTGAGCCCCATGTGGGGCTCCCTGCTCTGCTCGGAGCCTGCTTCTCCCTCTCCCACTCCCCCTGCTTGTGTTCCCTCTCTCGCTGGCTGCCTCTCTCTCTGTCAAATAAATAGATAAATAAATCTTAAAAGAAAAAAAAAAGGAAAAGCATGACTTGTTCTTGGAAAGACTCAATATCAAAAAGTATTTGATAAAAATTCATCATCTGGTAGAAAATAAAATGATCCACGATGGGTAACCAACATATTTACAGTGTAACACATACTGACATAAAATTATCAGATAATCAAATGAGGACATTTTCACATGAGCCAAAAAAAGAAATACTAATGCATTAAAACACACACACACACCCTTCCATTTTGAGGTGTGTTCCTCACACCTTAGGACGAGCATCTCAGCAACAGAAATTTTGGCCAAATACCATCTTCTGGAACCAAGAAAAACCACTAAGGTACAGCTCAGGTGCAAATTCCAAACCATCTTTGGTTACTTGGTTATATGTTAAATATTCTCTCCTATTTATCAAGAAGAGATAAGATCAAATTCAAATTCCTATTATGATTTAGACAGAACAGGCTCTTGGTCTAACTACCATGTACTCAGAAATGACTCCTGTCTATTGATATAAACTGTGTTCGTCCGTTGCCCTAGAACAGTGAGGGGACAACACATTTGCAGTCAACTGAGCCACAGGGGTGAGTACAGGGACCGTCAGCCCCTCCCAGGACCCAGTCCTTTAAGTGACCTGATGGCAACAAGAGCTGCCCTGAGAGACATCTTTAAACATCTTAGAGCCCAAACTGGCTTTCAAGTATTACCAAAGAGATCAAATAAAAATACAGGTATCAACCACTTTGAAATGGTTAAGAAATGCTTTGCAGATGTATTATTATTCACATGTGACCCAAAACAGTCAGTCATGACGGTAGAGGGCCAATCCACTCACCATGGGCTGATCCTCATCAGTGGAATGGGGAAGCAGGTAAAGAACACAGTGCCGAGGAGAAAGGGTTTCCTCCCCCACACATCAGACAGAGCGCCAATGAGGGGGGCACTCAGAAAAGACAGCAGGCCCTGGAGACGAAAACAGAAACAAAGGTCAAATTTACAACGTGGTCCCCCAATCACTTGTAATTCTTACTTTCTAAAGCCTCCAATTTATTTTACTGGCCCCATAACAGAATGATTTGAAGCATTAAATACAAACTATCATTTGAAAACATTCTAATGAAGTAAATCAAGCAGAGAAAGACAATTATCATCTGGCTTCACTCATATGTGCAATGTAAGCAATAGCAGGGAGGACCACAGGGGAAGGGAGGGAAACTGAAGGGGAAGAAATCAGAGAGGGAGATGAACCATGAGAGACTATGGACCCAGGGAAAGAAACTGTGGGCTTCAGAGGGGAGGGGGGTGGGGGACTGGGATAGACTGGTGATGGGTAGTAAGGAGGGCACATATTGCATGGAGCCCTGGGTGTTATACGCAACTAATGAATCATGGAACTTTACATCTGAACAGACAGACAGACAAACCACACATAATTGCAAGTCGGTCCATTAGCATGTCCATGGTCTGACAGCCCAGGACAGGGCAATCAATTTATCACTACAATTTCATTTGTCTATTGCCCAAATAAAAGAGCAGCACTGGAAATTTAGAAAAAAACATTCTGAAGAATTTCTAAGCATGTTGTTAGAAAACGGAAAAGCAGGGAAGAGCCTGTTTTTCTGGAAGCAGGGATATGAACTCGGTACACCTACAGATGGCCCGAGATGAACACACACACAAGTACAGAGGACGAGGCCAGAAACTTCATTCAGTTTAACAAACACGCACAGCTCTGAATCATCTGCTGCAATGAAGACATCTTCTTGCCTACGTGGCCCCTGACCCTGGTCCTCCCCACAACATGTGATCCCCCAGGTGAGCTACAGACCTCTGCTCTGATCCGTTCCTTAAAGCCTTGGGACACCTGGATGCCTCAGTCAGTTAAGTGTCTGACCCTCGGTTTCAGCCTGGTTTCGTGACCTTGGGATCCTGAGACTGAGCCCCATATCAGCAGGGTTTGCTTCAGACTCTCTCCCTCTCTGCTCCTCCCCGAACTCACTCGCTCTAAAGTAATAATAATAATAAATCTTTAAAACCCTGCCGTGGTCTCTGTGCACAGTTTAAATTTTTCAGCAGGTACTTATGGGCAAAATAATGAGTTTCTGAACTTTCCTTTTATAAAAAAAAAATGGGTGGGGGAACTATGACAGAGGAGACAAGAATAGGAAAATGTCAATAAATAATGAAACCAGATGATAAGTACATGGGTGTTCATTATGTTTTCTACTGTTGGGTATCTGAAATTGCTCAGCATTGCACACAACAGTACCCTCCAAAATCTGGCACCTAACACACATTCTATGCTTCGGCTCTATGTGGTACTTCTCAGTTTTCTGAGCTTACCATTTCCCTTTGTGCCAACGGGCCTTCGCTATGCCCGCTACACTTCCCACACTCGGACTGCGTAAACTACTAGTCATTCCTCACAACTCCCGAGTGAGAAGCACTTCCTCCTCTATCTATTCTCTTGGCTACTCAAACAGAATTAATCACACTGGTTTTTGTGGGGTGCAAAAACAGACCCCTCCCACCTGGTGCGTATCTCTCTCTTCTACTGTAATTTAAACACTCGGTAATTGTCCATCTTCTCTATCGGATTAGAAATGGAGATTAATGGGGCGCCTGGGTGGCACAGCGGTTAAGCGTCTGCCATCGGCTCAGGGTGTGATCCCGGCGTTATGGGATCAAGCCTCACATCAGGCTCCTCGGCTATGAGCCTGCTTCTTCCTCTCCCACTCCCCCTGCTTGTGTTCCCTTTCTCGCTGGCTGTCTCTCTCTGTCGAATAAATAAATAAAATCTTTAAAAAAAATTATCTTGTCTAAAATTCATGAAACCAGTAATCACAAGTCCTGAATTTAAGCCCCAGTTTCTGCAGTTGCTCGGCTCTTTGTTAAGGGAAGATCATTTAATCCTTGATCTGTTACTTTCTTGACACAAGGACAGGCTAAATGGAAATCCACTGTGGTTTAGAAATTACATTACAGGGTTTGATTCCTGGGCATGGATTAATACTTATTTCAGAAGAGCTAAAAAGCTTTCTCCTCAGCCTGCCATCAAGTCTCCCTCTTACCTCCCCTTACTTCAGGTTGCCTGACTCCGAGCTGGTGGGCTCTAGGTTTACTGGAGGCTGAGAGGAGATTGCAATCCTGTTCCTCTTCTTCCCAGCTATGTGACTTTGGTTTCCTCTTAAAGTTCAGTTCACCAGAACTTTTGAAAGCCCTTACTTACCATGCCCTGTGATTGGCACCAAGGGTACAGAGGTGTAAAGAAACCATCCCTCTGGCATTAATCTCCATTTCTTTTTTTTTTTTTTTAAAGATTTTTTATTTATTTGACAGAGATAGAGACAGCCAGCGAGAGAGGGAACACAAGCAGGGGGAGTGGGAGAGGAAGAAGCAGGCTCCCAG
>NC_048234.1:13386047-13386218 GCF_002007445.2 Ailuropoda melanoleuca | reverse complement strand
TTCTTAAAGTAAGCTAGAGAAAAGAAAATGTTAGGAAAATCATAAGAGAAAACACGTTTACAGTCCTGTACTGCATTTATCAAAGACACACACACACACAAAAAAAAGTCTGCCTACAAGTGAACCCATGCAATTCAAACCTGGGTTGTTCAAGGGTCAACTGTACTTGCC
>NC_048234.1:13338624-13385947 GCF_002007445.2 Ailuropoda melanoleuca | reverse complement strand
TGCCTGAGTGCAGCGTGCCCTCCGTATTTTAGACTTGCTAGCCCCCATTTCATGTGAGTCCATTCCTTAAAATAAACTTTTAATATATGTTATTCATCTCTTAATACTAAGAGACTTAATACTAAGTAACTTCTGTGCATTGGCAAACTGTCAGATGCCTTTCTACATCTGATTCAACTTCCAACATTTTGTCCTTTTTGTTTTCAACGTCATGAAATACCATCTCTGAGAGTTCCTTCAATGTGAAGCATTTTGCTGACATCACTTCCCCAAGACATCTCCTTCATCACACTGTTCTCCTTCATGCTGATGAATTTATCTTTACTAAGTTCCTCCAGCTGTACGCCCCAACCAGCTCATTTCTTCTATAATTCTGCAGAGGTCCTATCTGAATTTCACCTCTAGCATTATCGGTAATTACTTAACTGCACTTCCACCCTTGCTGGCCAGTTCCTTTTCAATGATCCATTTCTTTTTTTTTTTTCTTTCAAGATTTATTTATTTACTTATTAGAAAGAGCCAGCCAGCGAGAGAGGGAACACAAGCAGGGGGAGTGGCAGAGGAAGAAGCAGGCTCCTAGTGGAGGAGCCTGATGTGGGGCTCGATCCTGGAACCCCAGGATCACACCCTGAGCCGAAGGCAGACGCTTAATGACTGCACCACCCAGGCGCCCCTCAATGATCCATTTCTGTACTGTCATATGGGTTTATCACTGGAGGCAAGGGGGCAACACAGCTACACGCTTTGCTGTCTGTGCAGGAACTGAGAGATGCAGAGTGACCGGGCACCAATGTTTTGAGGTGCCAAGCACGGTCACTGATCACGTTCTTCTGTTGTTTATGGAGTGTTCTGCGGACCGAGGAGCTAGCTGCAGTTTGTATTTTGTGCATTACTCACAGTTAATATACCATAGTAATGGAGATCTGAGCTGTATTGTTGCAGGGGGCTGGTATTTTTTAACTGAACTTGAATAACTGAAATTTGTGCATACTGGAACGTGCAAAAAGAGGGCTGCCTATACTTCATGTAGTTTTTAATGTTGTAGAGAAATTATTATGATGCAATTAGTGATTACTGATACAAGAACAAAGATAAATTGTTACAGTCTCTGTGTAAGCTGGATCTTGACTATTTAAAAAGGCACAGAAAAAGACTGGAAAGGGGGCGCCTGGGTGGCGTAGTCGTTAAGCGTCTGCCTTTGGCTCAGGGCGTGATCCCGGTGTCCTGGGATTGAGCCCCACATCAGGCTCCTCCACTAGGAGCCTGCTTCTTCCTCTCCCACTCCCTCTGCTTGTGTTCCCTCTCTCACTGGCTGCCTCTCTCTCTGTCAAATAAATAAATAAAATCTTAAAAAAAAAAAAGAAAGAAAAAGACTGGAAAGAAATATTACATCAACAATATTTACTGAATATGCCAAGAACTGTTTCTAGGTGCTGAGGACAGCAGTAAGCAAAGCAGACAAAAATTCATGCCTTCAAGTAGGTTCTAGTCCAAAAGAAAAAGGTTGAGAAGGACACAAATAACTACATAAAGCAAAACATATGTCAGAGGTGAAATTATAATGCTTTTGGAGAAAAACAAAGCAGTGAGAAGGACTGAAGTGATGAGGTTACATTATTCTAGACAATTGTCAGTAAAGGCTTTACTAAAAAACAACATCTGGGTGAAAAGCTAAGGGTTCCGGAGTGAGGTCAGAATCTGGGGGGAAAGCAATCAAACAGAAAAAACAGAACCTACAAAGCCCTCAGGCAAGCACAGGCTAAGGAAGCTTTGCCCAGAGCAAGGTCGGCAGGGAGTGCAGAAGAGGACAGGGGTGATGCCAGAGGAGAAAATGCAGTGTGGATGGGATTGGTTAAGAATGCCACAAGCTGGCTTGTATTTTATCAGGATCCTATTGAAAGCAGACCAGGAAGTGTTTTCATTACAGATCTATTTTGAAGGTACAACCACAGAATCTGCTGATGGAATGGTTTTGGGAAGAGAAAGGAGTCAATACTGACTCCAGGGATTTTGGTCTGAGCGAGAATGGCACGACCAGTAATTACAATGAGGAAGGCTTAGGAGGTCAGGCAAGAGGGGAAGATCAGGAACTTAGTTCTGGCATGTCAACTTTGAGATGCTTATCAGACAAGGAAAGAGAGGTGTCAATAAGGCCACTGGGTATGCAAGTCTGGAGTTCTGGACTAAGGTCTAGGAAGATATTTGAGATTTGAAAGTGGTTAAGTCTGATAATGTCATCCAGGGAGTGAGCGTAGAGATAGAAGAAACTTGTCCAAGGCTTGAGTCACCCATATTTCAGAAGTCTAGGGGATGAAGAACACATATGACTTGCCAGAGAGAGGGTTAGGAAAGACGTTAATTTGAAAACAAAATTAAAACAATCAAGTCACCCTATGCTCTAGCAATTCCAGTACCCCTTGGTGTATTCCTAGGGTAAGGTGACATAGGGCCACATGAAAACTTGTATACAAATGTAATGTTCACAGCAGTATTATTACTCAGGCCAAGAAGCAGAAGCAATCCAATGTCCATCACTAATGAACAGATGAGCTGTGAATGTTCATACAGTGTAGTATTATTTGGCCATAAAAAATGAAATACTAACATGTGCTACAACACAGGTGGGCCTGGATGACAGCATGGAAGTGAAGGAAGGCAGTCACAAAAGACCATTTTATAGTATGATTCCATATTTTTTGAAGTGTTTCAAGATTTTATTTATTTATTTATTGGGTGGGGGAGTGCGCACAGGCAGGAAGGAGAGGCAGACTCCACGCTGAGCATGGAGCCCAACACGAGGCTCGATCTCACGACCCTGAGATCATGACCTGAGCCGAAACCAAGGTCAGACGCTTAACCAACAGACACCCAGGCGTCCTAGTATGACTCTGTTTATATGAAAAGTCCAGAACACGCAAATCTATAGAAGCAGACAGTAGATCTGTGCTTGCCTGCAGCTGAAGAAGATGGGGGGAAATGAGGAGTACAAGAGTCCTTGTTTGGGGAGATGAAAACGTTCTAAAACTGACCGTGTGCTGATAGCTGTACAAGTCTGCAAACACGGTAAAGCCGTGGGATGTACACTTTTAGTGGGTGACGTGCATGGTGTGGGAATTTTATCTGAATAAAGATGCTGGAGAAGAGGGGCGACTGGGTGGCACAGTCGTTAAGCGTCTGCCTTCGGCTCAGGGCGTGATCCTGGCATTCTGGGATCGAGCCCTGCATCAGGCTCCTCTGCTGGGAGCCTGCTTCTTCCTCTCCCACTCCCCCTGCCTGTGTTCCCTCTCTCGCTGGCTGTCTTGCTCTCTGTCAAATAAATAAATAAAATCTTTAAAAAAAAAAAAAAAGATGCTGGAGAAGAAACCTGAAACTGGAGAATTCACAGACCTGTTTCCTCTTTTATATTTTATGGGTGCTCACCCCAAATACAAACTTTCTCATCCATGCATTACGACAGTAAACTTAACAAAGTTCAAGTTAACTGTGGAAAACCTACAAAGAAAGAAAACTACGCATCATCCATAAATCCATCTGCCTTAACGCTTCAGGTGCCTCCATTTTAACCACATTTCCCCCCTGTTCATATGCATGTATTCTGGTAAAAACAAAACCAAAACCTTACTGCAGTTTTACAACTTTCTGGCTCACACACCATGTGGTATTCTTCAAAAACGTGTTCTTCATGTGCCGGTATTACATCATATAGCTGTGCCACAAAGTACTTCTTCTAATTTTAAGGCATTTTAATTGCTCCCATATCTATTATCACAAACAGCCCTTTACCTGACTCTCTGAATAACTATTTGATTAGAATAATTTTCTAGAAATGGAATTGCTTTGTTAAAGTAAGTGAATATTTTGAGGTTCTTTAATCACTGCCTTCCAGGAAAGCTATACCAATTTATCTTCTCATCAACCATGTATGGGGCCAATTTACCACAAAATGAACTAGTATTGTCAGTTTAAACTTTTCTACCAATGTCTATGTGAAAATATAATCTCACTTCATTTGGGATTCATTGCTTACTAGTGATAAACCTATTTGAACGCTGACATCTCTTGGAAACTGCTAGCTTACATTCTTCCTTTCCCTTCTGGGATATCAATCATTTTCACAACATTTTACTTTGAGAGCACTTTTACGTACTCCTCCTTCTATTTCACATGTTGCAAACAACATTTCGTCATTTGTCTTAATTTTTATGATGGTGGTTTTGATTTACCAAAGTTAAAATACTTATGTAAATGACTCAATCTTTTCCTTTATAAATTCTTTTTCTAAGAAAAGAAAATCTTTTCCCAAACTGGTAAGAAAATGGTCACCAAGACTTCCTTCTAACGGTTTTTTGTTTTTTACATATTTCTCTTTGCAACATTTTATTCAGCACATGAAGGTATTGTGCTAATAGCTTTACAAATACTAGCTCATTTAATCTGTAAAATCACCCTGTTAGATCTTTTTTCTTTTTTAAAGATTTTATTTATTAGAGAGAGACTGAGTGCGGGGGGGGTGAGGAGGAGAGAGAATCTCAAGCAGACTCCTCAGAGCATGGAGACCAGTGTGGGGCTCGATCCCATGACCTCTGTGACTACGGTAACAAAAGCAATATGTGCAGAACAGAGATTTAAAGCTAAAGCAATCTGAAGCCACATTCACTTCACTCTGCTCACATGCACGTTAATCTTTTTTTTATTTTTATTTTTTTTAAATTTATTTATTTGACAGACAGAGACAGCCAGCGAGAGAGGGAACACAAGCAGGGGGAGTGGGAGAGGAAGAAGCAGGCTCCCAGTGGAGAAGCCTGATGTGGGGCTCGATCCCAGAACGCCAGGATCACACCCTGAGCCGAAGGCAGACGCTTAATGACTGAGCCACCCAGGCGCCCAAACATGCACATTAATCTTAACAGAGCTACACTTTGCTGTAGGTGCTATCATTTTATCCCTACCCCTGACACAATAACCCATCATTACAGGACAGAAGTCCTTATTAAAGCTCAATTAGCTGAAGTTCTAGATACTGAAGTGGAATAAGCCAAACCCCCTGTTCAAGCCCCTGAATCAAGCCAAACGCCTGTGCTTTGCATTTTTTTAGAATAACAGTGTGGGTGTCTCTAGGTCAAAGTGTAGCATGCTACTCAGCTTCAGAGTACTGACCTGGCTGCTTTTACTTTGCAGAACCAGACTAAAACACATTTTATTAGCTAGTCAATAAAATAACAAGATCTGTGGAGTAACTTCCCCAAGAATCTACTGTAAGGATAAATGTATGTTATATTTTTATCAGTGTGTTCTCTCATTTAGTTTTTCTTTTTATCTGTGCTGATCACAAACAGGTGCTTAAATGACTACATGCCAGATTCTTGATAATATTCCTCTTCTCAGTGAGTACTAAAAACTTCTTGCTTCAACCTTTATTTAAAATGCCATTTTAGGGGTAACCTGGGTGGCTCAGTTGGTTAAGTGTCCGACTTGATTCTGGCTCAAGTCCTGATCTCAGGGTGGTGAGACATCAGGTTCAGTGCAGAGTCTGCTGAAGATTCTCTCCCTCTGCCCCTCCCCCCACTCACGCTCACTCTCTAAAATAAATAAATACATCTTTAAAAAAATAAAAAATAAAATGCTGTTATTGTAAGCATTCTCAAATTCTTTTAGAAAATAGGAAAAGAATAAATAACATTCATTACAAATAATGCTGCTCAAAGATGCAAATTCAGCAAGTTACTAGGGTATAATTTTAAGTGTGCTCCTCAGCTCACAGGTCAAGTCCATCTAAGCTGGGAGGGACCCATCAGACACTGTTCCCATATACTATACTATAAAGTGGGACTAGAACACAACCTTCTATTTTAATCTCTTATTTACAAGCTTTTCTGAAAAATATCACATTAAAATTTAAACAATGAATTAAGGCTAATTAATTACATGGTCGAGAACTTAGTTGCGACTAGAACACAAACAAGCTTTGACAAAAGACTACCATATAGCTGACGAACTTGATGCTGCCTTCTTCCTCAATATAAGAGTCAATCTCCAAAGTAGACAAGAACATGATAGTGCAATTAAAAGCCTCACATAATTAAACTGTTTAGAGACTGCTGTGTACTTGTTAATAAAAATGAAGTACTGCTTTTACCAGTAAACCGTTCTATGCCTATGGACTTGGGTTGTATTTCATTTTGACACTGATAATCCAAGTGAAAGTTTAGAACAAATAGTGATTATTTACTTCCCATTTAAACTTCCAGAGTTAAACGACTAAGGATTCCTGCCTCTGGCTCCTTATGAACCACACAAAAACTGTTCTTACCTTTACACCTTGAATGAGACCATTCATGAGGAATGTGTGCTGAGGAAATGTTTCATGCAGAACCTACGAGAAGCAAACAAACATCAAGAGAAATTCAAAAACAAAATAAAGGGAAAGATTTTTGCCTCTGTTAATGTTAGGTTAGGTAAATAAGATGAAGCCTGAAATGAAAACATTTTAAGTATCAGTGAAATATGGAAAATATCCTAGAAGTACGAAAGCATAAAAAATAACAAGGCAGAAATCTAAATAAGGCAAGAACTACAAAAGCATTTGCAGCAAACATAAATTGTTAATTGGCTACACCCTTCACCACGAACAATTTCAAGCAAGTACCACAAAAGGTTACATAAGCTCAAGGATGAACATGCAGCCCAGCTTCCTGTGACTGAGGCAGTCTAGGAACCCTCAAGCCTTAAATCTGGATCATAGTTATTCCAAACTGGTAGCACCTCTGGATAGCTAACACAAAAAATCTAAAATCAATCCTGAAAAGGCATCATCTAGGCTTCAAATCAACCATACATGTATTTTTTTCAAATAAAATGACCAGGACATAATCAAAGGTAATCAGATACAAAAGGAAATAGGACACTATGAGCAAGAAACAGCAAGAAATAAAATACACACACACACACACACACACACACACACACAAAAAATAGAGACTCTCAATGACCTCCCATTCTGGAACTACTTAACAGAAATAATGTAAAATGAATATGCTTGGGGCACCTAGGCAGCTAGTTGGTTAAGCATCTGACTTTGGCTCAGGTCATGATCTCAGGCTCCTCATTCAGCAGGAAGTCTGTTGCCAACTCACTGGTCCGTGCACACACACTCTCTCTCTCTCAAATAAAATCTTTAAAAAGAAAAAAGAATATGTTTACTATATTCCAAGACATAGAAAATAAGCTTGAAATTTCTGAACTACAAACTGTAAGAAAAGTGCACAGATTTTAAAAAGAACAAAAATTCCAAAACACGGGGTGCTTGGGTGGTTCAGTCATTAAGTGTCTGCCTTCGGCTCAGGGCATGATCCCAGAGTCCTGAGATCGAGCCCTGCATCAGGCTCCTCCGCTGGGAGCCTGCTTCTTCCTCTCCCCCTGCCCCTGCTTGTGTTCCCTCTCTCGCTGGCTGTCTCTCTGTCAAATAAATAAATAAAATCTTAAAAAAAAAAGAAGGAGGAAGGAATTCCAAAGCAGAAAAAGTGTTCTGACTTCAGTTAGGAACTCACTCAATGGAGATGTTTAAGAAGATTAGACATGGCTGAGAATTACTGAACCCAAGAGAGTAACAGAAACTATCCAGGGGTGCCTGGGTAGCGCAGTAGTTAAGCATCTGCCTTCGGCTCAGGGTGTGATCCCGGAGTTCCGGGATCGAGTCCCACATCGGGCTCCTCGGCTGGGAGCCTGCTTCTCTGCTTCTTCCTCTCCCCTGCTGTGTTCCCTCTCTCACTGGCTGTCTGTCACATAAATAAATAAAATCTTTAAAAAAAAAAAAAAAACTATCCAGAACACAGCATGGAGAGACAGAAAGATAAAAAATAAAAGAGAAAGTAAAAGACATAGAGGATCCTATAAGAAAATATGATACAACTTTAATTAAACTTGTCTTGTAATACGAATGAGGCAGACACAACATTTCAGGAGCCAATGGCTGAGAATGTACTAGAACCAATGACAGACATTACGGCAAAGATTAAAGCAGAATAAATTCTAAGCAAAATAAAAAGAAATCCAAACTCACAATCAGAAAACCAAAACAAAACAAAACAAAAGCAGCAAGACAAATACAGACTGCCTTCAAATGAGCAACAGCTAAGATATCTTCATAACAGTAACCATGGAGCCCAGACAAGAAGCATGCTATCCTGTCATCAACATAACGAGGAAAAGACGACAAATGCCAACCTACAATTCTATACCTGGTTAAAATGTGCTTTGAGCACAATTTTTAACCTAGCAAAAACTTACAGTAGTGAGTCTACTAAACATATGGACTCCACCTAACGAGATTTAAAAAATGTACTTCCACAAGAAGGAAAATAATCCAGATGTAAGACCTGAGATACAACATGAAATAAACAGCAAAGACAATGGTGAATATAAATGAACAGTGATGCACACAACAAAATGATGTGTCTTATAGGTTTTATTCTTAATTGTGTGGAATTAGAAGACTTAATGACACTAGAATAAACGAGGTAAATAAGCATAAAGTGTTTACATTCCTTCAACTCATTCGTGTTGACACTGCTGTCCTGGATGAGGGTGAAGATACTGACATCAGACTTCAGGAAGGTCACATGGAATGCTATGAAAGTAAAATGCATTCACAGAAATTATTTCCAACCTTTCCCCTAACAAGATTATTCTTAAGGTTTAGGAAAGGTTTGTCATCTCAGCTAGTGGCATTTGAACTCTACCTCTCTGTACTGGAAAAATAGGAAAGAAAATAAAGGACAGCAAATATCTCAACTTAAAAATCTTTGAAGTTCTCAGAAAAATCTCAAAAATAACAAACTTCGTAGGATATAGAGAGAGAAAATTTTTCTTTAAAGAAAACGGAATGCAAATCAATATCAGAAGTACTTGACAGTTTCATTTGTTAGGTGCATCACAAAAATATGGTGAAACAGCAAAACACAAGAAAGTCAGTATATTTTTTAAAATGTCTCTGTGATCCTGGATGTGCCACTGGGTGTGGGTATCCACTGTCTCACAACCCTCTGTTCTCCCCGTATATATTGTCAAACTCAGGCTGAGCGAGTACAGACATTTCTCGGACTCCCCTTGCTCACAGCTTCCTCAGTTTCTGCCAAGGGGAACAGAAGGTAGAGAAGTGCCAGTGAATACACACCAACTCCGGGGCTGCCCACTTGCTGTCAAAGTGGCACCAGGGCCCATCCTCCACTGCCTCGGGCTCCGTCCTCACTTCCTCTAAAACAACGATACGCTCAAAACGACTGGGACACGCCTTCACTCGGGCAGATGATGCAACCCAGAACAGGAGACGACCACTGAAATGTGGCAGAACCGCAGCCATGTATGAACAATGGAGTGTGCCTTTACTGGGCGGTACTGAAACTAAAGAAATCGAAGGGCGTGTCTGGCTATGTGAGGGACCATTTCTGGGCACCAGTGCCACGACACAGCAAGTTCCTCTAAGAATTTTCAATCTGTGCTTTTCAAAACTCTTCTATGTTTTCCTAATGGGGGGGGTAGAGAAGCAAGCAGCTAAATCTTACTGAATAAATAAGTAAAACAAAACAGGTCAATTTAAAAAAAGCTAAGCCTTCATAAAATAAAGCAGCTGTAAAGAAAACAGCACTATTCTACCCATTTTTTGATAAATTCAAAAAAATTAAATATAGTATATAATTTAACTACAAAACACAATAACTGTTACCATAATAAATTAAACCTAATGATAAAAAGTCTATTACACATTTCTGATAAAATCAGAGCTTTCATTTTTAACATCTTCCTACATAAAATAAAATGTAAGGAAGATATTGCCTTTATTCTTCGGGACTATTGTGAGCATTAAATATAATGATATTTCCCTTTTTTAAGATTTATCTTTTTGACAGAGCACAAACAGGGGGAGCAGCAGAGGCAGAGGGAGAAGCAGACTCCCCACTGAGCAGGAGCCCGATGTGGGGCTCGATCCCAGGACCCCGGGATCATGACCTGAGCCAAAGGCAGCTGCTTCACCGACTGAGCCCCCCAGGCACCTCTATAATGATATTTCCTAATAACTGAAAGTTTCGAGAGTTGAATTGGCTTCTGGTAGCTAATAAGTGACTGCATTTATACATACGTATATATGCTTACACATTACACACACGCACACACGGTTGTATTTCTGTACTTCCACCTAAAATTCCACTGACAGGAAACTAAATTTATAGTATTCCTGGGAAGCTAAGAATAGTGAGGCACTTCTGGATGATACACAGCAGACGGGAAACCCTGGAAGAGTTGAAGCAACAATAACATGTGAAGTGGGGAAGAAAAAAAAAAAGATCTTTGAAAACATAAATTTTCCAGAGTCCAGGAAAAAAACCCAAACAAACAAACAAACAACAAGACCCAGAACAGGAGTAGGAGGAAAAACATCCATAGTTGAACAGGTTTTTAAAAGGTTATAAACTAAGCTTTTGGTATCTTGCTCTCAAAGCTGCTGACCTCCGTATCTACGCCCAACCTAAGAATCAAACAGCAGAGTTCTGTGCACGGAGACTACTAAATGGGGTACCCACAGAACCAAATGGGTAGTATTAAAAACTGATCATGTCCCAGGTCCCTTATGTCTGCCAAGAGTAGCATAAGGCCCTATGACCACACAATAAACTACTTCGTCATTAGAGGGATCTCTGAACCACCATACTGTCACAAATCAAGAGCTCCTACAAGCAATGTGTGCATCCAATTCTGAGGAACAGGGCTTTCCACCTGGGCTGGAGAGCCATACTCCAACTACCGGAGGCGTCTAGGGCACAGGTGGCAAACTGGCAAGCTGATATTCTTTCTGATTTATATTTGTGTTTTCCAAAGTACACTAATTGTCAGTGTGTAAATTTCAGGAAAAATCATACTCCATATGATTTCCTAGCATGTCACAAAAGTCAGAAGATTTCAAAGCATGGGGCCTGAACTGGCACATCACTGATGAGCTGAAGAAGCAGACAGCGGCTGCCGCAGCGGAAGGACCATGTACTCCAACCATAACACTCCCACCCTACTTCTGACATCTGCATTGCTTACCTAGCCCCAGAGGACATTCGCTTTCACAATCTCCAATCTAACCCCTGATTTGTAAACATAAGCATGTATACAATTCAACAACAAATCTGAGAATCACTGAAAGGCACAAAAAAACCACAAATAGGAAAAGATAATCTACCTCATTGCCAAATAACCAAATTATGGTAGGAAACAGAAGGAAGTTTTAAAANCTGCCAAATAACCAAATTATGGTAGGAAACAGAAGGAAGTTTTAAAAATAAGTGTGAGTGTCCTTTAAGAATCAAAAAAATGCTACACACATTACAATGTGTTGCACAGGAACCTGCACCAAAGCAGAACAGAAAAGTCAAAAAAAGTCTTCACGAACTGATTACAGGAAAAAGCACAGAAATACAGAAAAAGGAAGAACGTCAGAATGGATAAATATCAGGGTAAATACTGACCGTATAAAATATTACAATGTACTGTAGTGTTTAAAAAAATACAGAATTTAGCTGCACAACAAGAACGTAAAAAATAGAAGAGAAATGCATCTCTCCTGAAAGATGCCAGAACAGGTAGACAAAAGACATCAGTGAATATGTAAAAAGACACCAAACATAATTAACAAATTTAGGGGCGCCTGGGTGGCACAGCGGCTAAGCGTCTGCCTTTGGCTCAGGGCGTGATCCTGGCGTTACGGGATCGAGCCCCACATCAGGCTCCTCCGCTGTGAACCTGCTTCTTCCTCTCCCACTCCCCCTGCTTGTGTTCCCTCTCTCGCTGGCTGTCTCTATCTCTGTCGAATAAATAAATAAAATCTTTTTTAAAAAATTAACAAATTTAACATACTTACCATTATAGAGAATACTACTCCAGGGAATACTTGTTCTTTTCAGATCATATGGAAAATTTATCAGAATTAACCATATCCGCGTATACAAAACAAGCTTCAACAAATTTCAAAGAACGGAAATGNCAACAAATTTCAAAGAACGGGAATAATTCATAATATGATCTCTGATAATACAATCTAGAAAAGTCCCCAAATGTTTAGAAATTAAGAAAACATACTTGCAACATCTATCAGCATAGGGAATATAGTCATTAAGACTTTAATAACTTCACATGGTGACAGATGGTAACTATCGTGGTGAGCATTTTGTAACGTGCAGAACTGTCAAACACTGTTGTACACCTGAAACTAATATAATATTATACTGTACTTCAATTAAAAATAAAAAAATAGAAGAAACTGTCTCTCTCGCTCGCTCTCTCACAGACACACACACACACACACACACACACACACGGGAATATTGTTCAGCCATAAAAAAGGAAGGATATTCTGCCACCTGAAACAACATCAATGGAGCCTGAGGGCATTTTGCTGAGAGCTGTAAGTCAGAGAAAGACTAATATCATATTATCTCATTTATACATGGAAGCAAATAAAACAAAACAAGCTCACAGAATCAGAGAACAGACTGGTGGTTGCGAGGCAGGGGACGGAGGGTGAAATGGGTGAAGAGGATCACAAGTACAAGTCTCCAGTTATAAATATATATCAAAACTGAGTGGGATTTATGAAAGGCTGGTGGCCTAATATTCAGAAATCAATATAACTGGGCGCCTGGGTAGCTCAGGCAGTTAGGCATCTGATTTGGGCATGGGTCATAATCCTGGAGTCCTGGGATCAGAGTTCCATGTCCGGCTCCCTGCTCAGCAGGGAGTCTGCTTCTCCCTCAACTCCCCCCCACCCGCCCCGAGATCTCTCTCTTTCTCAAGCTCTCTCTAATAAAATAGTTTAATAAAAAAAAAAAAATCAATACAACTGACCACATTACTCAAACAAAGGAAAAATCTAGTTATCTGGTTATATGCAGAAAATTAATCTGATCAAATTTAACACTGTTTAGGATAACTGTAAGCAAAACAGGAATAGAGGGGAACTTCCTTTCTCTGACAGAGTATCTACAAAAACAATCTACAGCAAGTAACATAGTGGTGAATTTTAAACTTTAGATCACTTTCCATCAGAGATCATCTATGAGATAAGGATGCCTACTATGCTTGCTTCTATTCAACACTGTACTGGATGTCACAGCAATGCAGTAAGAAAAATAAAAAGGACTGGACGGAGTTAAAAGCTGTCACAAATATCTGAATGTGTATGTAAAAATCTGCAGATGAACACTTAGGATTAATAAGTGAATTTAGCAATATCACCAGGCACAAGGTCAAAACACAAACTGTTTCCTGTAGCAGCATACGAGACAATTACCCGTCCCCATGACTACCCTAGCCAGTGAAGCACCAGGCGTTCGGGGACTGACTGGGAACTTGCCATCAGTCCTGGCATCCTGGCTGTGTAAGTAACAGCCCCAACGCCCTGGAATGCGAACCAAGACCTAGTTAGAAAAGCAGCAATGGGACGGGGACGACCATAANGACCATAAGCAGGGCCAAAGTCCTTATTTCCAAAGGGAATGGCATCCATCTGCCTCATTTATCCTAGAAGTTAGAGCCTCCATTTTTTATTGCATCTCATTAATAGCCTTTTTTATTTTGCCTTGATTAGATTTTAGTTCTTTTATTTCTCCAGAAAGGGATTCTCTAGTGTCTTCTATGCTTTTTTCAAGCCCAGCTAGTATCTCTATAATTGTTACTCTGAACTCTAGTTCTGACATTTACTTACATCCATACTGATTAGGTCCCTGGCTCTCAGTACTGTCTCTTGTTCTTTTTTGAGGTGAGTTTTTCTGTCTTGTCATTCTTGCAGAACGTGGTCACTTTTCTATTTGTAGAACTGTAGCAATTCTCTTAGGTCTCCGGGTGAGTTCACAGGTGTTCAGAATGACTTGATAGCCATTCAGCTCAATTCCTGGGACCAGAAGAAACTAAAGTCTCCTACCTCTCTGCCCTCTTGGGAAGTCTCCAATTCTACACCACTTCCAGCAGAGCCCTTCTAATGACTGCTAGGATGCAGTCCGACTGGACCAAATATTAATATGTAGGTACTGTTCTGTATCCCCACCTCCTTACCTCAGACTGGTTTTCTCACCTGACGGAAACAGGACAGAGTGCTGGCCACTAGTTTTAGTTGGAAAAACCCACACATGAACCATCATCCTAACAGTTACAACACAGCGGGTGACAGATATAGGAGGCCAAACCCCAACATAAAGGAAGAGGATAAACGAACTCCTGCTGTAATGAAGTAAACCCTAAATTTTGTCCCTTATCAAACAACCTAACATTATCAGTTCTCTGTCCAACCAGAAAAGGCAGGTCGTAGAGGGGCTATGCCAGAGAAAATCTTTTTTTTCCCCCAAGAGGAGGAAGGAGCTAGCCCCACCCCATCAGAACAGAAAACAGAGGCAGCAAACTGTGGTATAAAGGCTAATGGAGATAAACAGTAAAGGTCACTTAGCTTAATTTAGCAACACCAAGAGCTCAGAAAAAAAGAGAATGTGGGCGCCTGGGTGGCTCAGATGGTTAAGCATCTGCCTTCCACTCAGGTCATGATCTCCAGGTCTTGGGATCAAGTCCCATGTCCAGCTCCTGCCTCAGCAGGGAGTCTGCTTCTCCCTCTCCCCCTGCTCTCCCTCTCTCTCAAGTGAATAAATAAAAATCTTAAAAAAAAAAAAAAGAAAGGAAAAAAGAGAATGAACCCATCTATTAACTCAGCAACACTTCTTCTATGACAATATAGTGTGTCAGAGTGATGCTAGCAACCCTGCACTCCTCACACGTTTATTTTAACCAAATCTTTGCAAGCAGCAAAACCACTCAGAAACTGCAAAGAAGAAATAAAGCAGCAGTTCTAGCTGGCTTCTAAGGCTGCATTCCAGGGTCTAACGAGGACAAAGAACCCCTAGGAAAATTATCTGCATTGGGCAGTAAGAAGAAAGGCACATAAAATTAAGTAATTAAAATTAAAAGAGATCTGACAATCTGGTCTAGGGCCAAAAAGGTCCCCAAAGATTTAAACTGTCTGGAAGGTGGTTTTAGAATTTCTAAAAAGGCCTCAAAAACATTAAAGTATTCTTTACTTCGCTTTGAATTCTTACTAGAACATGATTATAGGATGAAGTCTATACTGAGAAACCTGCTGAACTACTACAGCAGATTTCTGGTTGCATTAGAAAAATACTATTTAGGGGCGCCTGGGTGGCACAGCGATTAAGCATCTGCCTTCGGCTCAGGGCGTGATCCCGGCGTTGTGGGATCGAGCCCCACATCGGGCTCCTCCAAGGAGCCTGCTTCTTCCTCTTCCCACTCCCCTGCTTGTGTTCCCTCTCTCGCTGCTGTCTCTATCTCTGTCGAATAAATAAATAAAATCTTTAAAAAAAAAAAAAAGAAAGAAAAATACTATTTAAGACACTTAACACACAAGCGGGCGGGGGGGTCAGGGAATTAAGTAACATAGTTCCTTACAATGAGTAGCCTGGTGTGTCTATATTCATACTGAAAATATGTCTCAAAGAAACAATCCCTCAAGGCCACATGTGTGCCTACAATGCATATACTTATTATTCAAAGAATATCTATTGAGCACCCACTATGTCACAGGCAGTCCAAAACAGTGGTGAACACAGCAGGCTCATGAAATTTAAAATGGGGACCACTTACCCCCATTAACTAATAACCAATTACCTTCTGTAGTAAAGCATTAGGAAGAAAAGGTAGCGTAATGAGAAAGAATAAAATAGCGGTTTAAGAACACAGGCAATCTTTTAAGTTGACTGTTCCATCCAAGCTGTCATTTTAATTAATTAATCAAATTTTATTTTAATTGCACCAGAAGAATTAAAAATAGCAAAGTCTTATGTAAGGCTAATAGCCACCCTTTAAAGTTCCCTGTTTTCTAAAGCTAATCCAAAGTTGATCTGTATCCAAAGGGATTCGGATTCTCTGGTAAGGCAAAATGGTGACTGGGAAGAGTTCACCACCACTGATTTTTAAAGAACAATTTAAGACAACTGAAATGTAAGGCCAATTTAAAAATATCTTTTTCTTCAATTTTAAGATATTTTTATTAGAATTGTTAGTGATTGGGGTGCGACTGGGTGGCTGAGTCAAGTAAGTGTCTGACTCTTGATTTTGGCTCAGGTCATGATCTCAGAGTCCTGAAACTGAACCTCGTGTCGGGCTCTGTCCTCAGCCTGCAGTCTGCTTCTCTCTCTTCCTCTGCTCGCACACATGCGTGCACATGCACTTTATCTCTCAAATAAATAAAATCTTTTAAAAAACTAAAATAGTAATTAAGCACTCAAAATCTACATGCCAATCCTTTCTTAAGCATCTCCCTTCCTCTAACCACAACACATATCAAACATCTACATTCTTGCTAAGAAATTCAGTACAGCCTCTGCGAAGAAGTGGCTATAGGTAAGTTACCTATCAAATATGGAAATCTGAACATTCTTATAATGATCACTTTCACTGTTACAAGGTACTTACCAATCTATTTACTATGTTCTCAGTCAAAGGCCATTACATCCATACAAAGTAAGTTACAAAGTTCAACAAAACATTGCAATAGTTTCCCTAGTGCATCTTCATGGTCTTCCTAAATACCTACAGTTCACTCACAGCACTTCCAAGATTCTGGTTCAGTGGGAGGGCCTTGCTGCCCAAGATACTGAAGTGCAGCCCAGGTGTCTTGTTGCAGGTAGTTCACAGTCTACACAGTGGACACAACCCAGTGGAATAAACAGTCTAAAATCGCTGTCAAGAGGTTCTCTCAAACACAAAGCTAAACATTTGGCCCTAGGGGTAGTTGCTGAAGAGTCTCTGATTTGCTTTCATGAACAAGGACCTGTTCAGCAATACTTACAGTTAACATTGGAGTTGTCAACAAGCCCCACGCAAAGAATTCAAGGAAGATGACAATAGCAGCATGGTATACACTTGGTCTGCCGAAGCCTTGTAGCTAAAAAAGGAAGAAAGTTATTATGAAAAATAGCAGACAGATAAAAGAAATCCATTTTGCTAAAATGATATCTAACACACAAAATAAATGCTGCATAAAATAAGCTTAGGGCCTATCCATATAATATATGATAAAACTTCATTCTGTGGCATCCCTGATTCCTTACCTAGCCACAGAAGGTGCCAAAGTTACCATCAATGCAAATAACTGAGCTCTGGTTGAGAATCAACTAAGTCTTTAAGAGGACTGAGGTTCCAAGACCCGACTATTGTGTCTCTTACTAATTATATGTTCCTCAGCAACTTGGCCTTTCTAAGCCCGGTTTCTCTAGGTATGTAAAGAGAGAGGTGGGCAAGTGGGTCACTTCCTCAAAAGCTTCAAGGGCAGCACAGATGATTTAAATGATGGAGGAAGGAAGAACAATAAGGAAAACACAGTCCACACCAAGGGGTCAAAATCCAGCTTTCTGTTTCTGATATCTATTCTGTTAGTTGTCTGCAGTTTAAGACTTCTGGAGATAAATCTAAAATTCTCTTCAACTTAACACTGATTCTGTGACAATGCTTATTACAAGATTAGGTGCCTTACTACCACCTGGTAGTAACAGGAAGTGATGCTTGCAAAAGACTGTAAAACCCTCACTATTCCTATGCTTATATTTTTAAGTCTTTAAAAGGTAGTAAGTAAATATGCATCATTTCACTGGAATCTAATCATAAGGAAATGATCAGACAAATCCAGACTCTGGGAAACTCTACAAGATAACAGGCACAGTCTCCTTAAAAATGTCAATGTCATAGAAGATGACAGTAAAGGTCAGGAGACTCATACATCTTGAAAGAGGCAAGAGTCACAATGACGAAATGGGGGATCCTGGACTGGATCCTGGAGGAAAAGGGAATAAAGGATAAAATATGAATATGGACTTTATATTAGATAATCATATGGCTGTTCTTGATGTCTGCAACTTACTATCAAATGGTCTGGCAAAAACAACAACAACAACAACAAACAAAGGTACATATACTTCCTAGAGCAAATGTCAACAAATGCTAACTGCTGAATTTAGATGAAGGGAATATAATTTTACTTTGAATTTTTTTGTAGTTTTGAAAATTTTCAGAGCCAAGAACAAATGTTATTAAAAATATAAACTTGTAAATTTCTAAATTTTTGCAATGTCCAATGAAAGGTACCTTTAAATGCCATTAAACAACACATTTGCAAAAACAAAGCATTTTACAAAGTTTAAAAGAAAAAATTTAAGTATCCAATAACTCACCCCTTCCAAACCAAAAGGCCTTGAACATAACCTTCAAAAAGTACTAGTTTTCAACAGTCCTTTACCAACAGAATAGTGAATGGAAAGGGCAGGAACTACTCAGCCTCTGCCCGTGATTAAGTCGTTCTAGCTGCTAGAGACAGAAACTTTGCCGTTACCCTTGACTGCCCCCTCACTGCCCTCCATCTAACCCTCTACCATTTCTGGCCCAGGTCATAGAGTGGCTTTCTACCCTTCCTCCTTCACCCACTGCACAGCAGCCACAGTGTCCCCATTTAAATGTAAATCAGATCCTGGCAACTCCTCAGCTCCACCCTCTCAGACTTCCAGGGCATTCAGCCCCACCCACATCCCACTAGTCCAAGGAGGTCCCACGCCTCCCTATCCCCTTGTTAGGCTCTTAGTGTTTTCTACAGGATTTCCAGCAAACTTTACGATTCATTTTTGTCTACTGCCCATGAAATGGTAATTTAAATGCTATGAAGGGAAGGATTTTTGTCTCTGTTCAATGATGTAACCAAATAGCCCTTCTCTCTGAGATGGAAGAAGGATCTCTTCTTCAGAGACTAACATCTTTTCTCTGATCTTTTAAACAGCAAAACCCAAAACGCAGAAAACTTTTTGAAGCAGACAGCCCAATTTTTTCAACAAGGAAATGGTGTGGGCAAAGAAAAAAAGACAAAGGAGGGAGAACTATGTTAGTATATAAATTAAAAGAAATTTAGGAAAATATTAACCAAAAGCAGTATTGTAGGACTTTGGAGTTTGACTCAAACTACCTGGAAAAAAGACAATTCTGAGACAATCATGGAAATTTGAAAATGAACTGGATATTAGCTGGTTCTAAAGAATTATGCTCCTTGTAATAACGGTATTGAAGTAAGGTGTGTTTTTAAACAATCCTTATAGCTTAGAGATACACACTAATGTATTCGTCTGTAAAATGTGAGTTATGTTTGGAATCTTTTAAAATCTACAGGAAAAAAAACTGTATAAGTGGTGGCAAAAACAAATTTTAAAAAAAGTAAATTAGCGTATACACATTTACTAATAACTTCTAGTTATTTGGGTAAAAATTCTGATAGTCACCAACCCCACACTACAAAACAATTGCTTCTGAACACTGTTGTGAACCTGTAAATAAATAGCCCAACTACTGCTCTTGAATCATTTCATTTATTAAGTATCACGCATACAAGAATCTCAAAGAACTCTGAAAACAGTGCACGACAGGAAGCATAAGAAGACAACTCTATTTCTCATTTGCAGTTTCCATGGTTTGGTGCTCTCGTAGGCAATGAAGCTCTATTTATGGAGACCAATGGGATAGAGATCCATGTGGTGGCAATGCTGATTACACATAAAAACAGATACACACTTTAATCTGTGTGATGTATTTTTAGGATATTACACTATTTTATCACCTTACAAAAAAACCAGACAACCCACCTTTTTGTTTACATATTATATATTTAGATGTATCAATTAGAAATTGTTTAACAAAGACCTCTTCTAAAATGCAAACACTTCCTCATTCTCACCTCTACACAGATTACTTTAACTATCAACTATTCCTAGCCAATACCAGTGATACATGAGAGCAATGTACTATGACAGGCAGGCAGGCCTTGGTATGGTGCGAATTTTAGCGTGGGCAGTGGAATATAAGGAGGTGACAAAAATAAATCTGCCTTCCTTCCAATTCTTCCTAAGCTCTTGGTGGCCAGTATGCTGATGAAAAAAAAGTATCACAAGTTTCTCCCTTAAATTATCTGAGCTCATCAGAAAAACTTTAACAAACCCTAACCAATTATTTGCAGTTGGGCCTGATCTAGTGCAGGCTCTCTGGATCAGTTCCAAGTCTCCTCTCTCCATCTGCCCTTTTATACATCAGTACAGAACATCTTGAGAGGTTTAGATGATAAGTATGTGGTGATGTCTTTATTCATTCACACTACCATCCCTCCTACAGAGGATTACAATGGTCTCTTATCTCTACCTTGACTTCTCTTCCCAGCCTTCTCCAAATCTTTCTTGATACCACATTCAGAGTGATCATTCTAAAATACGAATGTCATCCTACGACACCTGCAGAAGACTGCAAAGACTGAGCTACAGATTCCAAATCTCATTCCTGTGCACATCATCTTTTTGCAGTATGACTGTGCTGCCTATGCCATCAAAAGGTGGAGTCTATTTCTCCACTTCCTGGATCTGGGCTAGCTTAACAACTTGACTCAAACCAACAGATGTCAGGTGAAGTGACAACACGGACTTCTGAACTTAGGCCTCCAGACGCCTTCAAGACTGCATGGAAATGCCTGCTCAGCACAGAAGGATGAAAGCATAAGAAGTCCTGGGCCAACCAGTGAACAGCCATTACTAGCTGCTTGAAAGAGGAACAAGGCTGTCTCAGGTCACCCAATTCCATCAAGCATGCAAATGACTACAGAAGCACGAGTAACTCCAAACAAATCCAGTGAAGAACCCCAAGCTGACCTTAGCCCAAACAATGGTCATAAATGGCTACTGTTTTAAAGCCACTAAATTTGGGGGTAGTTTCTTATGTAGCAATCATTAAGTGATACAACCCCCCCCCCGTGATTAAGTTTAAACTCAAAACTTTCTTGAGATCCCTTTTGTAGTTCTCCAATCTCATCCCTCAGTCCACACATAATTGTGAAAACCCATAAAGGGAAACCTCTCTAAAACGGAGACAGAAGGCCCTCCCACCAGCACGCGAACTGATGACTCTCCCAGCATACTGAAGTTAGCCTGTAGGTGAATAAAAGACATGGTCCTCAGCATTCTGTTTAAAAGACCGTACACTACGCATCATAGGAAATATTCAGCATTGAGTATTTTTTTTTCTAATTTTAGGAATTAACATTGTATTGCTTGAGAGGGAAAACAACTTCTAGACTCAGTCCTGTTAACTAAGCCTACCATAGTTCTCTCCCAAAGAGAAGTGACTAGAGGTTTAACATCACTCTGGCTATTCAGAAGTTTATAACTAGTCATCAAAACAAGACACTGTGCAAAACAAGCATTTCCTGGGATTTCATTCGAAGTAGAACACAGCAACCAACCAATGATTCACTGCACACACGTCGCTAAAAGTCAGCTGATGAGCCTCAATACAAAGAGGCAAAATATCAAACTTACGAAAGCCAGTATTAAAGGAATACATAACTGCACTCAGCATTTTTTATAAAGCAGGAGACAAATGAGACTATTATCTTTTTGCATTATTTTTATAGAATAAATATACGTAAGAAATTATAACTGTTACACTAATATACGAACACTGTAAAACCTTAAAGTAAGGGAATATACACATTTATTCCCATAGGTATTCACAATGTTAGAAATCGGTCATATATTTTTATGCATGTACATTCACATGGTAAAAACATACTTTTTCATAACTGGTAACAGAATATACATGTTGCCTTTTTTTAACCTTTATCTATTTATCTCCACATCACTGCATGCAAATCTTCATTCTTTATAATAGCTATACAGTATTCCACTGTATGAATGTACCATAATTTTAACCATTCCACTACTGATCTTACTATGGAGTTTCCACTTTTAATGTTGCTACAATTAATAGCTTTTATTTTTAAACAATTTATTGTTTTAAAGATTTATTTATTTTAGGGGTGCCTGGGTGGCACAGCGGTTGAGCATCTGCCTTCAGCTCAGGGCGTGATTCCGGCGTTGTGCGATCGACCCCACATCAGGCTCCTCCGCTATGAGCCTGCTTCTTCCTCTCCCACTCCCAGTTCTTGTGTTCCCTCTCTCGCGGGCTGTCTCTAATAAATAAAATAAATAAATCTTTAAAAAAATAAAAAAAAATAAAAGCCTCAGAAGCTATCTTAGATTGGAAGAGCGCAAGGAAACTTGAGAACAAAGTGCTAAATCCTGGTTTAGATCCTAAATTAGGAAAAAGAAAACATTAGTAGGAAAAATGGTGACGTTCAAAGCATATAAATTAGCTTAAATTAGTATAGCAATGTTAATTTTTAGGTTTGGGGAATTGTACCATAGTTATCTAGGACACTAACATTTGGGGAAGTTTGGTGAAGGATACACCAGAACCCTGTACTGGTTTTGCAACTTTTCTGTAGGTTTTGAATTGTTTAAAAATAGAGTGGGCGGCTCAGTTGGTTGAGCATCCGACTCTTAGTTTCAGCTCAGGTCATCAGGGTCTTTCTCCCTTTGCTCCCCTCCCACAAACGCCCCCCCCCCGCTCTTGCACATTCTCTAAAATAAATAAATCTCCTCACCCCATTTCCTAGTAATGACTAACATACTTTCTGTATCTATGGATTTGCCAATTCTGGAATCATATACAAATGGAATTCATAAATGAACATGTGGCCTACTGTGCCTTGCTTCCTCCATTTTTAGCATATTTCCAAGAATCATCCATATTCATCATTCAATTTTATGGCCAAATAATAGTTCATTACGTGGATATATTGCTTTCTGTTTATTCAATTGTAATCAATTATAATTAAAATTGAACCAACTGTAATCAAAAAGCTGTACAGGGGCACCTGGAAGGTTCAGTAGGTTAAACATTAGGCTCTTGGTTTTAGCACAGGTCATGATCTCAGGGTAATGAGACCGAGCCCCCATAGGGCTCCACAATCAGCAATCAGCACAGAGTCTGCTAGAGATTCTCTCTCCCTCTGCCCCTCCCCCTGCTCATGTGCACTCTCTCTCTAAATAAATAAATAAAATCTTAAAAAAAAAGCTATACAAACTGTGGGTGAAAAAACTACTTCAACTTACTATATCAGCTAATAAGTTAATAGCTCTAACATTTAAAATGTTTCCAAAAAAATCAGGAAGCCTAACAACCCAACAAAAAGATGGGCAAGAAATATGAACAGTTCACAGAATAAGCCCTTCAACAATTTTATTCATAATTAGAAAAATGCAAAATCAAGCTACACTCAGAATTCCTCACTATCAGAACGGCAAAATTTCAGAAGTTTGACAATATGATCTTACACTGCTGATGGGGATGAGAACTGGAACAATGTGGCAATATTTGGCCAAATTACTTGTGTATTTATCCTCTGAAGCAACAACCCCACTACAGGGATTTCTCACAAAGACAATACGGCAAAAATATAAAGTGTCATGTGCACAAGGCTAGGGGAACACTATAGGAGCCGAACAAACAAAACAAAAAGCAAAGGAGAGAATAATGTGCAATGTGTAGTACNCCTTTTTTTTTTTTTTACCTGAGAGAGGATCAAAGAATATGAATACCTTTGCACACACATTTATTTGCTTAAACAAAACACAAGCTGTCAAGATAAATAAGCACCCATGCAGTTCCATACAGGAAGGAGAGAAGGGAGTGAAAGCGACACGAGGGAAGCTGTATTTCCTCTGCTGCATCATACACTTAACTGAGGAACCAGCAAATGCTTTAGCTAACTCTAAAACAAAATTAAATATGTCAATCTACCATATAGTGTCGTGGTTTAGCTGCTTTAAAACACAGAATTCGAATGAATACCCTTAGAAGCTATATTCTAAGGATAAACAGAAAATCAAATCAAACTATGTTAAGTAATCATATTGGTGGTAATAACATTGTTTTTATTTTTTGCAAACTTTCCAAATGTAAGTAGAATATAAGTCACCATGCTATTGTCACTAGAAACTGAGATTTTCACTGTAAGAGAAAAGATACAAATATAGGGGCGCCTGGGTGGCGCAGTTGTTAGGCATCCGCCTTCGGCTCAGGGCGTGATCCCGGCATTATGGGATGGAGCCCCACATCAAGCTCCTCCGCTATAAGACTGCTTCTTCCTCTCCCACTCCCCCTGCTTGTGTTCCCTCTCTCACTGGCTGTCTCTCTCTCTGTCAAATAAGTAAATAAAATCTTTAAAAAAAAAAGATACCAATATAAAATACAGTATAGTAAATATAAAATATAGTAAAAATTTGAAACTCTAAATTTGGTTTAAAAAATACACACATTATGATCTACATTGCCTTAATGAAAAATAGTTAGAATTTTCTAGTTCTATCCACTGAAAAGACCTAGAAAAAAACAAGCAACCCTACAGGAGTGAATACCCCCAGAGCCCCAAACTGTGGTCTTCAAATATCATTTCCCACTAAAAGAAAAGGGGACTTTTGGACAAATTCCAGGTTTGGGGCAAAAAACAGAATGATTCTGGAACCTATCTTGCCAAAAGCAAAGATGTTACTGAAGACTACAGTCATATCAAAAGGATTCAAGAGCCAACCTGAAAGAACCCCCACAGGGCAAAGACTGAATAAAAAGAGTAATATCTGCCATGGGTTGAAAACGTTATCATATGTGTTCAACTTCACAAGTCCATCAATCTTTGCAGGAAGCTAGAAAACTAAGCCATTATTCTGGAAACTGCTAAATAAGGAGAGGGCAAAAGGAAGCATTTATTCTGTTTTTCTGTATCATAAGATAACCGAACATTTGACTAGGAAAAGCGTTTTTTTTAAAGAATTTTGATAATGAATGAAGGAATGATTAACCTAAAATCCTGCCACCTTGTAACCTAATATAGTCAATCTAGGCAACAACCATTAATGGCTGTAAAACCATTAGGTGAAAGCTGATAAGGCACTTTACAAGGGAATAATCAAGCTGACAAGAACCTGATCAATTAAAACATCACAGAAAGAGTCAAAGGTTATTTGCAGCACGATGCAATACACAAGAAATAAACCACTTATAAAGTATTCTTGCCAAAATAAAACAAACACAAAGCCTGAATTCAATTTAGCAGCTATGTAAGGACCAGTTTAATGATTTCTGAAGAGTAACCTGTAGAACTGTTAACACTGTTTGAGAATACCCAGCTCTCCATAGCCTAAGACTGCAAATAATTCTAAAATATTTGCTAGTTAGACTTTTTTAATGGTTACATCATTTTATTTTGCATTTCCGTGATTACAAGTGAAGGAGAACTTCCTATGCTTTTTAGAAAGTTGTATTTCTTTGTTTACTAACTGATCATTCCTTTGCATGTTTTTTCAATGAAGAATGGAATCTTTCATGTTGATTTATAGGACTTCTTTACAGTCAATATCAAAGATATCTGTATTATGTAACATTAAACCATTCATTCTCCCTCACCCACTGGCATTCACACCCTTTAAAAATAAAAGGCACCAACAGACAATTCATAATAATAGTTGGAGACTTCCCTACCCACTTCTAATAATGAATAGAACAATTAGAAGATCAACAAGAAAGTGAAGACTTTAGTAACACTACACTAACTAGACCTAACATTTCCTGAACACGCCACCCAACTACAGCAGTTATGTTCTCATGTATACATAGAAATACCATCAAACAAGTCTAAATAAATTAAAAAGACTGAAATCATATAAAGTACGTTCTCTTGACCACAATGTAATGAAACTTGGAATCAACATTAAAAAATATGGAAAATTCACAAACATGTGGATAGTAAACAACATACCTAAATAACCATAGGTGAAATAAGAAATCACAAGGAAGATTGCAAAAACTTTCAGATGAACAAAAATGAAAACACAACATATCAAAGCTTGTTGAAGGCTGTTAAAGCAGTGCTTACAGGGAAGTTTATAGCTGTTCATGCCTTATTATAAAAAAAAAAAAAAGATCTGCTATCAATAACCTAACTTTTCACTGTAAGAAACTAGAAAAGCAAAACTAAACCAAAGAAAAAGGAAAGAAATAATAAAGGGTTAGAGCAGAAATAAATGTAATACTGAACAGAAAAGCAACACAGAATCATCAAACTATCAAAAAAAACTAACAAATCTTAAGTGAAACTGACCATGAAAATTGGAAGATTTAAATTACTAAAGTTGGAAATGAATGGGAAATTATAAAGGAGTATTATGAGCAACTGTACAATGGATTGGATAAACTAGATGAAATGGACAAATTTCTAGAAACACCCAATCTACTAAGACTGAATCATGAAAAAACAGGATATCTGAATATACCTAGAACTAGTAAGGGTATTGGATCAGTGATCAAAAACCTCCCAACAAAGAAAAGCCCTGGATCTCATGGCTTCATTGGTAAACTCTACCAAACATCTGAAGAATTAAAATCAATCATTCTCAAAGTCTTCTCAAAAATGAAGAGGAGGGGGGTGCCTGGGTGGCTCAGTCGTTAAGTGTCTGCCTTCGGCTCAGGGCATGATCCCGGAGTCCTGGGATCGAGCCCCACATCGGGCTCCTCGGCTGGGAGCCTGCTTCTTCCTCTCCCACTCCCCCTGCTTGTGTTCCCTCTCTCGCTGGCTGTCTCTATCTCTGTCAAATGAATAAATAGAATCTTTAAAAAAAAAAAAAATGAAGAAGAGGGAACACCTCCTAACACATTGTATGAAGAAAGCATTTACCTGTAATGAAAGATACTGAAAGAAAACTACAGATTAATCTCCCTTATGCTAACAATACAAAAATCCTTAACACAATACCAGCAAATTAAATTCAGCAGCCTATTAAAAGGGCTCTAATACCATGGCCAGGTGAGATTTACTCCTGGAATGTAAGAAAAGTTCACATATGCAAATCAATCAATGGAACACATCACATTAAAATGAAGGGGGGGGAACACATCATCTCCACTGATGCAGAAAAAGCATTTGACAAACTTAAAAGCCTTTCATGATAAAAAAATCTTGAAAAGGATAAAAGGAAATTATCTCAATATGACAAATGGCACAAATGAAAAATCCACACCTAACATCACAGAAGTGAAAGGCTGAAACAACTTTTCCTTTAAGATCAGGAACACGAAAAGGATGCCTGCTTTCGATACTTTTACACAACACAGTATTGGAAGTTCTAGCCACAATAATTACGTAAGAAAAAAAAGGCATCCAAAGTGGAAACGAAGAAGTAATATCATTTCTGTTCTGGGATGCCATTCATCTTACATAAAGAAAACCCTAAAGGTTACAAAAAGAACTTTAGAGCTAATAGATGAATTTAGCAAAACTGCAGGACAAAAAACAAACAAAACCCAACATGCAAGTATCAGTTGCACTTCTTTAAAAGATTTTTGTTATTTACTTGAGAGATAGGCCACATGAGTGGGGAAGAGGGGCGAGCAGGCTCCCCACTGAGCAGGGAGCCTGATGCAGGGCTCCATCCCAGGACCCTGACATTATGACCTGACCTGAAGGCAACCACTTAACTGACTGAGCCACCCAGGCACCCCTCAGCTGCATTTCTATACCGTAACAATGAAAAATCTAAAAAGGAAATTACAGAAACAATTCCTTTTACAATAGCATCAAAAAGAATACAATCTCAGGAAAAATGAACAAGGTAAGGGAAAATACTTCAACACTGAATACTACAAAACATTGCTGAAAGGAATTAAAACCAAAAATAAACGGAAAGACGTTCCATGTTCATGAATCAGGAAACTTTAATGTTGTCTAGATGTGAATAGCCCTAAATGACCTATGGATTCAATGTTATTCCTACAAAAATCCCAATTACATTTTTTGCAAAAACAGAAAAACCCATTCTAAAATTCATATGGAATCTCAAGTGACCCTGAAATAAGAGCCAAAACAATGTTTAAAAATAACAAAACTGCAGTACTCACATTTCATGCTTTCAAAGCATACTACAAAGCTCATCAAAACGGTGTGGTACTAGCATAAAAACAGACATAAAGACCAGTGGAATATAATAATGGTCCAGAAATCAACACTTGTATAGTGGCCAAATGATCTGCAACAAGAGTCCTGAGACCATTCAACGGAGGAGGAACAGTCTCTCCAGCACCTGGTGCAGGGACACTGGATGTTCATATGCAAAATAATAAAGCTGGACTGAGGCTCACACCACGTACAAAAAATTAATTAAAAAAGGATCAAAGCCCTAAATGTAAAAGCTGAAACTATAAACTCTTAGAAGACAACAAAGAAGGAAAGTTTCGTGGCACTGGATTTGACAATGCTTTCTTCAATGTCACCAAAAGAACAGGCAAAAAAGAAAAAAAATAGAAAATCTGATAAAAGGGGCGCCTGGGCGGCACAGTTGTTAAGCGTCTGCCTTTGGCTCAGGGCGTGATCCCAGTGTTCTGGGATTGAGCCCCACAACAGGCTCCTCCACTAGGAGCCTGCTTCTTCCTCTCCCACTCCCCCTGCTTGTGTTCCCTCTCTCGCTGGCTGTCTCTGTCAAATAAATAAAATAAAATCTTAAAAAAAAAAAATCTGATAAAAAAAAAACTTTTGTGCATCAAGGGGCATCATCAACAGAGTGAAAAAGCAACCCACAGAGTGGAAGAAAATATTTGCAAATCATATAACCAATGAGGATTACCCAGATTATATACTTTAAAAACTCCTATAATTCAAAGACCAAAAAACCAAACTGATTAAAAAATGGGCAAAGGACAAAAAAATACATGAAAACACGCTCATCACTTATCAATAGGGAAATGCAAAGTTAAACAACAATGATAGTACCCTGTGCTAATTAGGATGGCTATGATTACAAAGAAAAAAAAATAAAAACCTGAAAACAGCAAGTGTTGGCAAGGATGTAGAGAAACTGGAACCCTTGCACACTGTCGGTGTAATGTGAAAAACAGTATGGGAGTTCCTAAAAAATTAAAAATGGAATTACTAAATATTCAGTAATTCTACTTCTGGGTATGTATCCAAAAGAACTGAAAGCAGGATCTCAAGGAGATATTTGTACACCCACGTTGAAACCACCGTTATTCACAGTAGCCAAAAGGTGGAAGCCATTCAAGTGTCCACTGACAGATAAATTTATAAACAAAATATGGTATAGGCATACAATGGGCTATTACTCAGCCACGAAAAGAAAGGAAATTCTGGTAAGTGCTACAACATGGCTAAATCTTGATGACATCATGTTAATTCAAATAAGCCAGTCATACAAAGGCAGATACTGTATGATTCTGTTATATAAGATTCAAAGAGACAGAAAGTAGAATGATGGTTGTTGGGGGCTAGAGAGAAAGGGAAACGATGAGTTATTGTTTAATGGATACAGAGTTCAGTTTCAAATGATGGAAAGTTCTGGAGATGGACAATGGTAATGGTTGCACAACAATGTTAATGTACTTAAATGCCACTGAACTTTACACTTAAAAATGGCTAAAATGGTGAATTTTGTGTTATGTATATTTTACCACAATTTAAAAAAAAAAAAAAGGAACTCAAAATAGACCACAGAGCTAAAAGTACGTCCCTTAGTTTCATGATGAGTTTGTATATACAACACTAACGTCACTATCCATTCAAGAAAAAGCTGGTTATGTTGGACTCCATTAAAATTAAAAACTTACACTGTGAAAAACACTCCTGAAAGAACAAAAAGACAAGCCATAGAGTGGAAGAAGTATTTGCAAAACTCACTCCTGATAAGGGACTTGAATCAAGAGCTCTTACAACTCACTTATAAAATGACAAGTAACCCAATTTAAAAACCAGCAAAAGACTTGTATAAACATTTCTTGAAGAAGATATACAAGTGATCAATAAACACATGAAAAGATGTTCAGGGGCGCCTGGGTGGCTCAGTCGTTAAGCATTTGCCTTTGGCTCAGGTCATGATCCCAGGGTGCTGGGATCAAGCCCCGCATTGGGCTCCCTGCTCAGCAGGGAGCCTGCTTCTTCCTCTCCCACTCCCCCTGCTTGTGTTCCCTCTCTCGCTGGCTGGCTGTCTAATTAATTAATTTAAAAAAAAAAGAAAGAAAAGGTGTTGAACATCATTAGCCACCAGGAAAATGAATATCAAAACCACAGCGATATACCAATTCAGAACCACTAGAATGGATATAATAAAAAAAAATAAAAACAAGCATTGATGAAGATTTAAATAGGAACCCTCATACAGAACTATTGGGGGGTATAAAAAGGTACAACCACTATGGAAAACAGTTTGGCAGTTCCTCAAAATGTTCAACAGTTACCATATAATTACCAGCAACTGTATACTCCAATACCCAAGACAACTGAAAATACATGTTCATACGGAAACTTGTAAACAAATGTTCATACAACATCATTCACAGTAACCAAATGTGGAAAACAACCCAATGTCTACCAACTGATGAATAAATAAACAAAAAGTGATATATCCATTTAATGCAATATTAATCAGCTATAAAAAGGAATAAAGTATAAATTCATGCTACAACATGGATGAACTTTGAAAACATAATGCTAAGAAAAGCCAGGAGGATAGGCAACAACATATAGTAGGATTCCATTTAACTGAAATACCCAGAACACACAATTCCAAACGGAGGGAGCATATTAGTGGTCGCCAAGGGCTGAGAGTAGGGGAAAATGAAGAGTGACTGCTAATGGGTACTGGCTTTCATTTTGGGGAGATGACAATGTTCTGACAGTGATGACGGTTGTGCAAATTTGTGAATATACTAAAAATAACTGAATTGTACACTTGCATATGTGAATATATCTCAATAAAAAAAATGCAACGTTAAAAAAAGAGAGAGAGAGAAAGATGCAGAAAGAGACTATCTCTTGGTTGCCTCTGGACTTTCCTGATGGTGTGTAAAGGCTAGAACTGATGACAGCCACCTTGAGAGCAGAAAAGCCAGACAAGTCAATACACAGAAAACACAAAGTACCTGGGTTCGTGACTATACTGCTTGCGTGCTAACTGAACCAATCATGAAACTGTCTCATCAACAGCTTTCTTGTTAAGTGAGTTAACAAATCCCCTAATTATAAGCAGGGTTGGGGAGGGGGAATCTGAACAGACTCCTAACCAAAAATGATACGGCAAATAACTATATGAGAAGATGCTCAACATGTCATTTAAAAATGCAAATTAAAACAATGCAGTTGCTGGATGGCAGAATTTAAATGCACACTGCTAAGTGAAAAGAACAAAGTCTGGAAGGCTATATGCTGCATGATTCCATTTAGGTAAAACTACAGAGGCAGTAAACAGATCAGTGGTTGCTAGGGGTGGAAGACGTAAGGTTAAACAGTTGAAGCACAAGGGACTTTTTCAGGCAGCGTAACTTACATATAACACTGTAATGGTAGATAAGCGGTGCTATGTATTTGTCAAAACCCACAGACTTTCAGAACACAAAGAGTGAACCTCAGTACATGTTAATTTTTTTAAAAATGTTTAAGAGGTCAGAGAATCTCAACACGGACTGCAGAATGTGACAGAGAGCTGACGGTATTAGGAATGCATGAATCAACTTCACTGAAGAGAGTAGGGGGGAATGTTAGTGATCTAAGTAACATCAGGAATGAGTAGAGCCTGCAAGACTGAAGGCAAAAGGAACCTCACTGTACTCTAACTGATAAAAGGGTACAGGTAATAATTCTGAAAACAGTGTCCTGTAACTGGTAACTGAACAATTATGTAAACGGATGGCAAATGGTGGGAGTTAACTTTTTTCATTGCCCAAGTGGAAGGTTATAAATAAACAAGAGGGGAGAGACAGAATGAACCATGTGATAACAGATTCGATCTGGATATCATTATGAACTAATTCTAGCTTCACATGGATACAGACGGCCATATATAGACATATTTATAGGTATATGTATATACACAGGCTAATACACACACACATATATTTTCCTTGACCTGTCACCTGAGAACCTAAAAGTAATGACCCTGGCAGCCCAACAGCACTTTATCTGGTACCCAGGTCTTGGTTTCAAATACAATTTTCCTACAAAAGGAGCCAGGGCTCCTTGGAGAAATGGCTAATTCTAGGACTAAGGCAGGAAATATATAAGAAGAACCTGGAGCATCTAGTGTCAGAATATAAGTGCTAAAACAACAACAACAACAACAACAACAACAAACAAACAAAAACAGCAAAACAACAAAAACATGGGGATATGTCGAAGAGCTCCCAATGACTAAAGCTGGAGCGATATGAGCAACAAAATAAAGCAGCGCTGGATTATAACCCAAGTTATAAAGTAAGCATCTGTAAGTTTATACTAATAAGATGATGCAGTAAACAAATGGGGGAAGAACAGACAAATCTCCCATGCAGAGGAAATCCAAATAATTTACACAGGTACTCTGCACTCAACAAAGTGAGGCATAACTTCCCATTCTTCAAATGTGGGCTTCACATACTCTCTTCCAAAGAGTACAGCATAGAAAGAGGGGGAATAGAGTAACTTTATAAAGAAAGGTGACAAACACTAACCTCAGACAAAATGTTAATATCAACAGAGATTTGGATCCTTGATACGATGTAATGAAAATGGCACTTCACTTTTGTGGGCTTCCACCCCCAAACCCATGATCTCACCCTAATACTGAGGAAAACATCAGATGAATCCCACCTGAGGGACATTCTACAAAATATCTAACCAGGACTCATGAAAATTGTGAAGGTCATCAAAAACAAGGAAAGTCTGAGAAACTATCACAGCCCAGAAGAACTTAAGGAGACATGAAAACTAAATGTAATGAAATACTGGAACAGAAAAAGGGCATTCAGTTAAAACCAGGAAAATGTGAATAAAGTGTGGACTTTAGATGATGGTAAAGCATGGACACTGGTTCATTAATTTTGACAAATACACCATACTAATATAGGATGCTAGTAATAGAAGGAAATGGGTGTGGGATTTATGAAACCTCTCTATACAATCTTTCCAATTGTTATGTAAGTCTAAACTACCCTAAAATAGTTTAAAAAAAAATAAATGGACAGGAATACCAAAAACATCCTGAAAGAGGAAAGAAAAGAGTACGGGAAATATCAGAGCAGGGGCTGGTAAACTACAGCCCACAGTCTAAATCTATCACCAGTTTTTATAAATTGTTCTTCTGAAATTTAGCAATGCTCATTCATTTATGTGCGTCTATGGCTGCTTCTGTGCTACACTTGGAGAGCTGAGTAGCTGCAAAGGACTATATGGCAGCAAAGCCTAAAATATTTACTCAGATTCTTTTCGTTGTTGTTGTTAATAAAACAATTCCATTTACAACAGCATAAAAATACGTAGGAATCAATTTACCAAAAGAAATGCAAAGGTTATATACTGAAACAAAATAAAGTTGAAATTAATATACAGATATTCCATGCCCATGGATCAGAAGGTTTAAGACTGTTAATACTCCACAAATGGATCTACATATTAAATGCAATCCGTATCAAAATCCCAGCAGTCTTTTATTACAGAGCTTGATGAGATGATCCTGCACTTCACACAGAAATGCAAAGAAGTCAGAATGGTCAAAAAATCTTGAAAAAAGAATAATAAAGTGAAAGGACTCACAGCTCATGATTTCCGAAATTATTCCAAAGCTGTGTTTATCATCAGATTCTTAACAGAGAAAAGTTTGCTGGCCCCAATGTGAATAAGTGGAATACTAAGTGGAGTTCATAAATACCAGATAAAATACCTGAGAAGCTGCTGAGGTTCCTTAACTACCCTGAGCAGAGGCGGGTGCTTCCCTACCAAATCCCTGCAGCCTCTCTTCCACATACAACTAGTCTCTCCTATACTACACAATACCTCTCGAACACAAGGATCTCAACAGCATTTCTCTAAATGTACCCTGAACTCAACAGATCACAGGCTTTTGTGACAGAAAAAGTTGACTTCCCATACCACCCAAAACATATTTGCTAACAAATTTCCAACTGTGTTCGCGATTCAGCAACCGTGTACATAGAGACTGATGCTGCAGGCTCCGGAACTCTTCAGGTCCAGAAGTCCAATCTTGACGAGCCAACTTGACCAGGATAATTCAATGACTTAAAATAGGAATGAACCACATGACCCCATTATGGCCAGTGAGATATGAGGGGAAATATGTGGGAGGGTTTAGGGACTTTCCTTCACTCTTCTTGGGACATCTATCAACACATCGCTGTTTCCAGTGTGAGGGTGCTGCTGTGTAAGTACGTGATACTTAGCAACGTCACCAGCTGGAGACCACACGTGGTCAATCCTAAAGACCAAAAACCAGCACCTGGGAAGAGCAGAGCACATGAAGGTAATGAGTCCACTAGGTCTCTGGTGATATTAAACTGCTAAAATAAGCATACAACTCCTGTACTTCCTATTATGTGCAATGAAAAATCCCCTTATCAAGTATATCATTATACCATGAACAATATTAAGGTATTAAAAATGAAATATTTGAGTTTGACTTTTAAGGGTAAGCTAAGGAACTAACACTGTAACTGTAAACTGTTGGCTCTACTGTACTTCTAAGCAGAAAAATTATTGTAAAACACATTTTAATGGAAAACTGGTACATACTGCCGTAAGATTCGAAGTCATCTCTGCAGTACTACTGAGGACATTTATGAGAAGGATGTTTCACTATAAGCTCTTAGTATTTTAATAATTCAGACATTTAGTACTTCTTGCCTATATCATTTGTATTTATCTGGTTAGTAAAATGCTCCATCAAAAACAAATTCTTTATCAGAAATCTTTTTAAATATAAACACAAAGATGAAGAATACAAATAGCTTTAAAACAAATAAATGATTATACCTGAAGGTTTTGCTTTCTTCCACCTAATACTGGAATGCCAGTAGGAAAAACAATTTTACTGCTTCTTTAGATGAAATAACTTTTCCATAAAAATTATGAATATTTTCTCAGCACTGCATTAAATAGTTGAATAAATGCAATGACTACAATGTTGGATAGACTAAGCATTTATTAAACATTTGTAAGGTAACTGCTTTTAACTCAACTTTTCAAACTATAATTTACTAACCATCACTTGACTTAAAGCAAACAGAGATGCCAAGGACTGCTTCTGTAAATATTTCTATCTCTATCAATCTTAAGAATGAAAATATTGGGGCGCCTGGGTGGCTCAGTCGTTAAGCGTCTGCCTTCGGCTCAGGGCATGATCCTGGCGTTCTGGGATCGAGCCCCACATCAGGCCTCCACTGGGAGCCTGCTTCTTCCTCTCCCACTCCCCCTGCTTGTGTTCCCTCTCTCACTGGCTGTCTCTTTCTCTGTCAAATAAATTAAAAAAAAAAAAAAAGAATGAAAATATTCAATTCCAACTCACTCAACATACATTTGTTGAGTTCTATTATGTCAGCTAGATGCTGGGGGCAATGGTATCAACAGAGGATACTATCCGTGTTCCCATTTCATGGAACGTAAAATTTTAAATGGAAATAAACACTCTAAAGAACAAGGACACAGGTTAGGGACAGTCTACCACAAAAGATCCTAAGCTATAGTTAGGCAAAAAGTACCCTACAATAGCAGCAGAAGCAACAACAGACACCACGCCAAGACCTGATGAAAGCACATTACAGATCCTACCATTTTATCTCCAATAAATTCTTTGAGATAGAAACTATTATTATTCCCATTTTACAGGTGACAAAACTCAGATGCAGAGAATTAAAGTAACTTGACCATCCTACACAGTTACTAAGTGCCTAAGCTGGTATTCCATCCAGACAATCACTTAGCTCCAGAGTGTATGCTACTAACCACTGTATTACTTACACTACCTTTCTTTCTTACAGAGCCCGAAGTTCGCCACAAACAGAAACAGCACATACATATGATAGGTAGCCTGGACTGCCACAGCCTAAGAAAGGTGACAGGAGCCAAACGTACACAGTTCCTCAGGCAAAGTGCAGCCAGCCCTTTACTGACCCACCACCCTCCCTTTCCCACACTAAGGAGTCTGTCCTGGCTAGTGTCTATCTGGGCAAAAGAGCAATCTCCACTAAACCCCTCACTTGCTCTCACTGTGACGTGAAAACATCAGATGAACTAGAGCATCTGGCTTTTGTCAAGCAGGTCATCCGCCTTCAAATGGAAAAAGATAAGGTTGAAAGCTACTCCCATTTGTCCCAAACATGACCCCCAACTCAAAGATCACAGTACACAGTAAACATCAGTGACTTGCCAACATGGAAGCAGAAGAGAAGACAGGCTGTCATATACACCAACTGACTAGAACTGAGTTTCCACAAATAAACCCATAGATCTATGTCCTGCTGATGTTTGGCAAAAGTGCCAAATCCATTCAAAAGGGAAAGAACAGTTTCCTCAACAAACAAGCTGAGACCAGAGTATCCACATATAAAGAATGAAGCTGGGGGCGCCTGGGTGGCTCAGTCGTTAAGCGTCTGCCTCGGCTCAGGGCGTGATCCCGGCGTTGTGGGATCGAGTTCCACATCAGGCTCCTCCGCTGGGAGCCTGCTTCTTCCTCTCCCACTGCCCCTGCTTGTGTTCCCTCTCTCCCTGGCTCTCTCTCTGTCAAATAAATGAACAAAATCTTAAAAAAAAAAAAAAAGAATGAAGCTGGAGCTCTACCTCACCCCACCTCACCCCTTACACAAAACTTAACTTAGACCAGATAAATGACCTAAGCTAAAACCACAAAGCTCCTGGAAGAAAACAGAGGTAAATCTTGGATTTAGTCACAGATTCTTAGACATGACTCCAAAGCAACAAAAGAAAAAGTAGATATTGCCGCGCCTGGGTGGCACAGCGGTTAAGCGTCTGCCTTCGGCTCAGGGCGTGATCCCGGCGTTATGGGATCGAGCCCCACGTCGGGCTCCTCCGCTATGAGCCTGTTTCTTCCTCTCACTCCCCCCTGCTTGTGTTCCCACTCTCGCTGGCTGTCTCTCTGTCGAATAAATAAATAAAATCTTTAAAAAAAAAAAAAAAGAAAAAGTAGATATTGGGCTTCATCAAAATCACTAACTTTTAAAGAACCAAAACCCTAAATGTAAGGCATAAAACTCTTATAAAACGACATAAAGGGAAAGCTTCGTAACATTGGATTTGACAATGATAACTCGATATGACACCAAAAAACAAAGACAACAAAAGTAAAAACAGTAAGTTGGAAGTTACCAAAATTTAAAATTCTGCATATCAAAGGATACAATCAACAGAGTGAAAAGGCAACCTATGGAGAAAATGTCTGCAACACAGGTATCTGATAAGAAAGTAATTTCCAGAATTTATCAGGAACCTCTACAACTCAAAATGACAACATCCACCACACAATTTGAAAATGAGCAAAGGACGCTGCTCAAAATCACTGATCATTAGTGAAATGCAAAATCAAAATGAGGTTATCACCTCACACTCATCAGGATGGTTACTCCCCAAAACAAAACAAAAACCTGAAAATGATGGGTGTTGGTGAGGATGTGGAGATACTGTAACCCTTGTGTAATGTTGGCAGGAATTTTAAATGGTGCAACCACAAAGGGGAACCACATGGCAGTGCCTCAAAAATTAAAAATGGAATTATCCGATGATCCAGTTATTCCACCTCTGGGTAGGTATCCAAAAGAATTCAAAGCAGGGTCTCAAAGAAATATTTTTTTGTACCATCATGTTCACAAAGGCATTATTCGCAATAGTCCCCCAAAAAACCAAAAAACAAAAATCCGAACAAACCCAGAAGCAATGAAATATTCAACAGATAAATGGAGAAACAAAATGTGGCATACACATAAAATGCAATACTATTCAGTCCTGAAGGAAGTTCTGAGGCACACTATGTCTTCAATAATCTTAAAGACAACATATTTCAACATGTGTCAACAACAACATTGAGGACACTATGCTGAGTGTCACAAAGACTATATGATTCTACTTACATGAGGAGGTATCTAGAGTAGTCAAACTTACAGAAGCTGAAAGCAGAAAGGTGGTTATCAGGGAACGGGGACAGGGTAAATGCTATGTAATGGATGCAGAGGGTTAGTTTTACAAACTGAGAAAGTTCTAGAGATCGGTTTCACAATAATGTAAATATATTTAACACTACTAAACTGCATGCTTAAAAATGGTTAAGGGGTTGGGGCACCTGGGTGGCTTAGTCGGTTAAGTGTCTGCCTTTGGCCCGGAACATGATCCCAGGGTCCTGGAATCAAGCCCTGTGTTGGGCTCCCTGCTCAGTGTGGAGTCGGCTTCTCCCTCTCCCTCTAACCCTCCACCTCCTCACGCTCTCTCACTCACTCTCTCAAATAAATAAATAAATAATCTAAAAAAAAAAAAAAGGTAAAGGGGCACCTGGGTGGCTCAGTGAGTTAAGCATCCAACTCTTGATCTCAGCTCAGGTCTTGATCTCAGGGCTCAAGGCCCATACTGGGCCCAGAGTGGAGCCCACTTAAAAAAACAAAAAAAAGTTAAAATAGTCAATTTGATGTTATGTGTATTATATCGCAATATTAAGAATTTCTTTAATTAACTGTATATATACTGGCAACAAACAACTATGAATCTGAATTTTTTAAGAGTTCACATTTTTAATACGTTTACACAATTATGTACAATACCATCAAAAAATATGAAATAGGGTATAATCTGACAAATGATGTAAAAGACCTATATACTGAAAACTACAAAATACAGGTGGGAAATTTAAAAGAAGATGCAAAATAAATGGAGCACTACCACCTTCGTGGATGAGGGGGCTAGTGTTGTCTTCAATTCTTCCCAAACTGATCTTCAGAGTCAACACAAACCCAATGAAAATATAAGCAGGGTTGTGTTTTGTTGTTGTTTTTTTTTTTTTTTGTATTAGTCGACAATCTGATTCTATAGTTCTAAAATGCAAAGGACCTAGGATAGCCAAAACAATTTTAAAAGAAAACAAAGCTGGAAGCCTAACACTATCTGTTTCAAGTATTATGTACCTTCAGTAACACAGATTAAGCAGTACTGATATAGATAGATGAGAGAATCCAGAATAGACTGACACATATATGGACAACTGAAACTGAATTTCAACTAAAGTGCAAACACAATTTAGTGGAGAAAAAAAAGTCTTTTCAGGGGGCGTGGGTGGCTCAGTTGGTTAAGCACTGGACTCAGTTTCAGCTCAGGTCATGGTCTCAGGGTTGTGGGATTGAGACCTGCATCAGGCTCCATGCTCAGAGCTGAGTCAGCTTGAGAGGTTCTCTCTCCTTCTCCCTCTCTCTGTGCCTCCTCACCACACATTCTCTCTTTCAAATAAATGAAGTCTTAAAAAAAAAAAGTCTTTTTAACAAATCATGCAACAATTAATTATCCATACACAAAAAAAGAAATTCCACCACACCTTGCACCATATTACAAACTAATTCAAAATAGTCACAGACCTAATTGTAAAATCTAAAAAAACTTCTAGAAACAGAGAAGGAAGTTCTTGTGATAATGAGTTAGGCAAGCATTTCTTAGATGTAAAACCAAAACACTATCCATAAGAGAATAAACTAAATTTCATGAAAATTAAAAACTCTGTTCCTCTAAAAGCACAGCTTGGAAGAAAATATTTGCAAAACATATACCTGATAAAGGACTTACAACCCAAATATATAAAGAACTCTCAAAAATCAATTTAAAGATAATAAACAACCTAACAACAACAAACAGGCAAGACTTGAGCAGACACTTCACTAAGATACAAAGATAGCAAATAAATTTATGAAAGGTGCTGACATCATTAGCCACAGGGACATGCGAATTAGAAGCACAGTAAGAAACCACTACTACAAATCTATGACCAGGGCTACAACTGACTAAGTGTTGAGGATGTGGATGAAGTGGGACTCTCACAGTGCTGGTGACAATGTAAAATTGTACAGTAACTTTAGAGAACAGTTTGGCAGTTTTCTTAAAAAGTTAAACAATACACCTACCATATGATTTAGCCATTCCACTCTGATAAAAGTATATCCCATACAGGAAATTCAAATCAAAACCACATTGGGATACCACCTTACACCAGTTAGAATGGCAAAAATTAACAAGGCAAGAAACAAATGTTGGCGAGGGTGTGGAGAAAGGGGAACGCTCTTACGATGTCTGTGAGAATGCAAGTTGGTACAGCTACTTTGGCAAACAGTGTGGAGGTCCCACAAAAAGTTAAAAATAGAGCTACCCTATGACCCAGCGATTGCACTACTGGGTATTTACCTCAAAGATACAGACGTAGTGAAGAAAAGGGCCACGTGCACCCCAATGTTCATAGCAGCAATGTCCACAATAGCTAAATCGTGGAAGGAGCTGAGATGCCCTTCAACAGACAAATGGATAAAGATGTGGTCCATATATACAATGGAATATTGCTCAGCCATCACAAAGAATGATTACACAACATTTGCAGCAACACGGACGGGACTGGAGCAGATTATGCTAAGTGAAATAAGTCAAGCAGAGAAAGACAATTATCACATGGTTTCACTCATTTATGGAACATAAGAAATAGCAGGGAGATCCATAGAAAAAGGTAAAGGAAGAATGAAGGGGGCGGTAAACAGAAAGGGGAACGAACCATTAGAGACTGTGGACTCTGGGAAACAAACTGAGGGCTTCAGAGGGGAGGGGGTGGGGGACTGGGATAGGCCAGTGATGCGTATTAAGGAGGGCACATATTGTACGGTGCACTGGGTGTGACACGCAAACAATGAATCGTGGAACACTACATCAAAAAACCAGTGATGTACTGTATGCTGACTAACATAACACAATAAAATTTTTTAAAAGAAGTATATCCCATACTAAGATTGGTAGACAAATGCTCATAGAGACTTTATTTTCACTAGCCAAAACCTGGTGATAAACCAAATGTTCATCAATGCTGAACGGACAAATTGTGGTACATCCCTACAACGGAACATACTACTCAGCAAAAAAGAGAATGCACTGATTTATGTACAACATGGACAAATCTCAAAATAATTTATGCTGAGGGGGAAAAAAGCCAAACCAAAAAGAATATATGCTAAAAAAAATTAAAAGTAATATATAGTGACAGAAAGTAGACAAATGCTTGCCTAGGGAGTAGGTGAAGAGAGGATGTAAAAATGGGCACAAGGAAATTTCTGGGAGTGATGGATATATTCACTATCTTGACTGGGGTAATGATTTCACAAGTGTATACACATGTCAAAACACAAACCTGTACACTCTAAACATAGTTTTTACTATGTCTATTTTATTTCAATAAAGTTATTTTAGAAATATAAGCAAATAAAGAACTATGTATTAAAAAGTCAGGCAGCTAGACAGAAGCTGACATAATTCACAGATATATATGTATGTTTTAGCAGATTATTTATTATAGTTGATTACAGGGATTAATGACAAATTTCTCTCCAATTCTCATAAAGCAATGTCCTTACTATGCCACAACCTCTTTCTCCAGGGCACATCTCAGACTTCGTAGCCCACTTGTGAAGGTTCTATGAGACACTGAACTGGGAAGGAAGGAGCGAGGGAGCCAAACAGGAAGAAAAAGGGGGGAAGGAGGGAGAGCACTAAAAGAGGAGAATGAGAAATAAAAAGATGCTTGTCATGTAATAAAGCATATTTATCCCATACATATAGTTTACACCATCCTTAATGAAAAAAAATGGATTTCTGTTATGAAAAGTTGTGCACTTTTACCACGGCTACTGAACTTTTCCTGGATATTCTAGTTCATATAACATAGAAATACAGAAGCAAGACACAAAATTATCACCATCTGCAAAACTGATGATTACCACAATACACTGGAAAATAGTTTGTGATAGTAAGGAGGGCACGTATAGCATGGTGCACTGGGTGTTATACGCAACTAATGAATCATCGAACTTTACATCAGAAAAGGGATGGGGGCACCTGGGTGGCGCAGTTGTTAAGCGTCTGCCTTCGGCTCAGGGCGTGATCCCGGCATTCCGGGATCGAGCCCCACATCGGGCTCCTCCGCTATGAGCCTGCTTCTTCCTCTCCCTCTCCCTGCTGTGTTCCCCCTCTCGCTGGCTGTCTCTCTGTCACATAAATAAATAAAATCTTAAAAAAAAAAAAAAAAAGAAACCAGGGATGTACTCTATGGTGACTACCATGATATAATAAAAAAACATTAAAATAAAAAAATAAAAAAAAAAGATGAGGTGAAAACTACCAGTCTCAGCAATAAAAATAGTAAGGATCTTATAGTAGTTTAAAAAAGCCTAAGAGGCTATTAGGAACAACTTTATGCCAGTTAATTTGCAGGTGAAATGGACAAATTCCTAATATAATACAACTTACTAAAACAGAAAAAAAAAAAAGAAAATCAAATAGAAAACCAAAATCAAATAGAAAACCAAACTCAAAATAGAAACACAACTACATTACCCCAGCCTAAAAACCATAAAGTTCTGTAATTATTTTACCAATCTTACACAAAACCTTCAGAGAAAAGAAACCAGAACTCTCCAATTTGTTTTATAAGGCCAAAGCATATTATATAAATGACAAGAGGGGGGAAAAAAAAGTCAAAGACAAGCCTGTCATTGATAAGCCAAAAAACTAGCTTAAAGCTAGACTGAATGACTTACTTCTTTATTAATATTTACTGATCATCTCCTAAAAGACTATTTCAGATTTAAAAATACACAGCTGTAGTCCCTACCTTTAAAAACTTAATTTAGGGGCGCCTGGGTGGCACAGCGGTTAAGCGTCTGCCTTCGGCTCAGGGCGTGATCCCGGCGTTCCGGAATCGAGCCCCACGTCAGGCTCCTCTGCTGGGAGCCTGCTTCTTCCTCTCCCACTCCCCCTGCTTGTGTTCCCTCTCTCACTGACTGTCTCTATCTCTGTCAATAAATCAATAAAATCTTTAAAAAAAAAAAATAAATAAAAAATAAAAAATAAAAAATAAAAACTTAATTTAGTAAGAAAAATGGTGGTAAAGAACGCTCAAATAGGGGCACTTGGGTGGCTCAGTCGTTAAGCGTCTGCCTTTGGCTCAGAGCGTGATCCCATGACCCTGGGATCGAGCCCCGCATCGGGCTCCCTGCTCCCCTGAGAGTCTGCTTCTCCCTCTCCCACTCCCCCTGCTTGTGTTCCCTCTCTCGCTGGCTGTCTCTCTCTCTCTCTGTCAAAGACAGAAATAAATAAAATCTTCAAAAAAAAGATGGTTCAAAAAACAAAACAAAACAAACAAAAAAACAGAAAAGAAAAAAGAACACTCAAATATCCTAAGTAGCAAGGTCTCCAAAATCCCGCCTATGCCAGGCCCAGAACACCACAATAGCAAGGATAAGCCTGTTATGACAAAGGCTAGCTGTGATGACAGTGAGCTGACTAGAAATTTGCATAATTCTAAATATGAAATATAGTAAATGTTTCTGTGAAAGCACCACATATTGGCTTTTCTAAATTGCAATATATCAACCGCTCACAAATGCTTTCAGTTTCTCCCCTTAGCTGCTATAATTTACTTAAGAGAGGTTGCTATGTCAATGTCCCCATACTATTTTAGTATCGAAATGATCATACTGGTCCCTCACACTGTCAAGAAAGAACTGAAAGCTTATCGTTAATTTTCCCTAATCTGTACCTACATCCTCTTTTATCTTTTTATAAACAGTCATTTTAGCATTTTTTTTACCTGAAGCTGCTCTTCAGTTATTATTTCCATTTTGCCTAAATAATAAATAATATTCTTGTTCTCAAAAATCAAAATTAGCCTTATAGGAAACTCTCTGAAACAGTCTTAGGAAAATCAACTTAAAAGACATCAAATGTCACCAGAACAACATTGATCCTGAGAGGCCTTATACCAGGGCTCTTAACCCGTTTCCAAGCGTTGGCTTCTGGGAGTCCAAGAACATCCCGAAATAGAACGCTAAACTTAGTTGTGTTTTCTTTGCAGCAAATCCTTAATTTTCATCAGATGCTCACGGGTAAATGATGCCAAAAAAACCCCTTGTCCTTTACCTGGCTATGAAGGTTAGGTATAATGAAAAATATACATTTAATGATAATGCAAACAATTCTGATAAAACATCTCAAGTTGTACACACGATTAGGGAAGGGTAAAGCAAAGAGGAAATAAAACAAGAACTTATTTGCTAAACATACATCCCTTTTTTACAAGGTACTGATCTCCTGAAGTAAATACTTGATTCCCTTCTTCACAGAGAGATCCATACATCTGTCAATCTCTTCCAGGTCAATGCATCTCTTTGCCAAACAAGGTTGAAAAGCTGTCTGCAGGTTCCCTGTGTATGAGCAGTCTTCTCCATAATTATTAGCATCTAAGAACCTGAAACCATGAGTATCACTGGAATCAAGCTATAAGGAATTCCAATACATTAAAATGAAATCAGGGGCGCCTGGGTGGCATAGCAGTTGGGCATCTGCTTTCGGCTCAGGGCGTGATCCCGGCGTTATGGGATCGAGCCCCACATCAGGCTCCTCCGCTATGAGCCTGCTTCTTCCTCTCCCACTCCCCCTGCTTGTGTTCCCTCTCTCGCTGGCTGTCTCTATCTCTGTCAAATAAATAAATAAAATCTTAAAAAAAAAAAAATGAAATCAAGTCATGGAGGCTGCAGAACGTAACTCCTGGAAGTGATAGGAGGCAGAAAGTGTAAGCAGGAAAAGCACATAATTTTGGGGTACCGGCATACAACATGAAACTATATGATTAAAGGCGTTCATTTGCTTTCCCAGCCACCACACATTCCAAAAAGCACCAGCGTCTGAACTGTGCCACCTGCCCATGCTAGTCATTTCACTACGTACAGCAAGCATCAGAAAACCGTATTCGCTGGTTTATCAATACTGACTCCATGCATCCTCAGAGACAAGGAAAAACTGGGCAGAAATGTACTTGTGCCCAAATTAGCAGATTAGCATCAGGGTCCACACGAGAAGGAATCAGGGAATAAAGAGTCTAAGTTTCCTTGAGTAAACATCCCTCAAAAGGTCTAGCTCTAAGCACATAAAATTAGTGACTTTACTTTTAGTAAACAACTGACAGGTATCACCTATACGTTCTGACCAATCATTCATGTGAAAACTATTGAGAACTAACAACAGCGAATGTTTACTGAGAACTTAGTAGGTGCAAGGTTGCAGTAACCCTCACAATCCCCTGTGTAAATACTATTATCAATTCAGAGGTATTATGTAACTTGCCCAAAGTTATGCAGGTAATAAAAGGTGGCAACTGGGATTCCAAGCATGCTCACCTAATCACTATGCTATAATGCTTCTACCTGCCAGGTTATTTTTCTATCCTATAAACCAAAGGGAGCCAATGAAAAAAGTTAAGGACAGCAGTAATTATGATATTTACGTGTTAGATCACACTGATCAACACTGTGGACAGCAGACTAATGGTGAGGTAAGCAAGGGTCCCAAAGGGTAACTCAAAATCTAAGTCAAAATGCTAAGGAAATGGGGGCGCCTGGGTGGCGCAGTCCTTAAGCGTCTGCCTTCAGCTCAGGGTGTGATCCCAGCGTTCTGGGATCGAGTCCCACATCGGGCTCCTCCGCTGGGAGCCTGCTTCTCCTAACTCCCCTGCTTGTGTTCCCTCTTTTGCTGGCTGTCTCTCTCTGTCAAATAAATAAATAAAATCTTAAAACAAAAAAAAAAATGCTAAGGAAATGAACCATAGGGATGCACAGAATAAAAACCTAAAATCTTTGCCTGGTAAAATTAGCTAGACTTAGTAATGTACTGGATGTTGTAAGCATGTTAAAGGATGAAGGAAGCTACCTCTCATGTCGCTAGCACGGCCTCTGGTTAGTAATTATGGTCTATCAATTCAAAGACAGGAGGAGGACCTGGCAGTTTGGTTTAGTTTAGAGAGGGAAGGAAGATGACAAGTCTACTACTTTTTAAACAATCAAAAGAAATATGAGAAAAACGCATTCTCTGGAATTTCCTTCCCCCCCTCCCAAGATAAAATTCCCTTTACAGAAATCTTATCTTTGAAATGAGGAACTCCTAATGCTTTTTCAAAAATAAGAACTCACTTGAGCAACGAGGGTCCTTCAACATTACTAAGCTCTCCTGCTACAGGTGAGGCATTGAGTGGCAGGGCTGTGCCAAGACCTTGCCTCGTGCACCCTGGTTCTCAGAGAACCAAGACTAGAAGCCAGCTCTTCTGGCTCCATTCCACTTACTGGTCCTGCCACTTCACCCACCCTCCCAATTCTACTAATACGGACTCACATCACCCAAGAATAATCATGTAGCATTTTTTAAAAAGATTTTATTTATTTATTTGACACAGAGAGAGAGACAGCCAGCGAGAGAGGGAACACAAGCAGGAGGAGTGGGAGAGGAAGAAGCAGGCTCATAGCGGAGGAGCCTGATGTGGGGCTCGATCCCATAACACCGGGATCACGCCCTGAGCCGAAGGCAGATGCTTAACCGCTGTGCCACCCAGGCGCCCCCAATCATGTAGCATTTTTTAAAAGCAAATATAGGTATGTAAGCAAAAAATGTGAAGTCGACTACGTACACTTAGTCTTCCTAAAACTTCAAGGTTTTTTTTGTTGTTGTTGTTGTTAGTTTCTACTCACTATAACGTTTCTGTATTTCCTGTCCTAAACAGACCAAAAAACGGGGGGGAAAAAGTCTTTAAGAAATGACTGACTCTCTGCTTAGTCTTGCCCCACAACGAACCAAAGCGCCACTGACAAAGCCTCTTCTGCCAAACCCGGGCCAACTAAGTCAGGGCTTCGGAAGTCACCTGAACCTGGCGTAAAGGCGGAGCGCGAGACCGGCCCGTACACGCTCCGCAGCCGGGCCCTGGCGTCAGCAGCTCGCTCCGAGCTCCTGCCCTCCCACGGCGCGGCCGCCCGGAGGACGAGGAAGAAGCGGGGTACTGCCCAGCCTCCACCGCCAACTTCCCGGTTGAGGCCCGCACACATCCATATAGGCTCGGCCAGAAACTGCACCACGGACATGGTATCGCCAGTCACACGTCTGAAAACTCTCCAAAGAACGGAATCACTTATACTCCGGGCCCCGTGTCTAGCGCTCTTGGAAACAATAAGCCCCTCGAGCTCTGTGCGGCGAGCTGCGGCGCTAGGAAAGCCCAGTGGTGAGGAATCCAATGGCTAAGCCGGGAAAGGACGGGCTTTCCGAGAACCGGAGCCGACTCGGAAGCGGACGCTGCACGTCTCCCCAAAGCCCGGGGGAAGCAGGGCCCGGCCCCGCGCTCGCGCCCCGCGCTCCGGCGGCGGCCCCGCGCTCTCGCCCCGCCCAGCCTCCCCTGACCCGTAGCCTCGCGCTGAGCACCGCGGCCGGGATCGC
>NC_048234.1:13320833-13338012 GCF_002007445.2 Ailuropoda melanoleuca | reverse complement strand
CGCCAGCGGCGGACGCCGAGGGCTGGAAGGGCGGCTGGGGCTGGAGCCGCTAAGGAGGCGAGGAAGGGAGCGCAGCTGCAGGACCCGCCGGCCGCACCCGCCGCAACGACCGCGACTCGCGCGGCGGCCAGCGGCGTCAGCGGCGGCCCCGGACGGTCAGGAGGCCCCGCCCCACGCCTCAGCTCCCGCCTCAAGCTCAGGGCCCGCTCCCGAGACCTCCAGCAGCGCCCCGCCCACCTCGGGCCCCGCCTCCACGTCTCCGGAGACCCCAGGGCGACCGGGCGCCGGGGCGCGCCGGAAGTACGTTATCTCCCAGCACCGCCCCAGCCGTACTTTCTGTTTCCTGACACACCGCGCAGTGTGGCGCGCCGGGGTATGTGCGCGGGCTATCTGTAATTACGGCATCTCTGCCGGGATTCCTGGTGTCCTCATCAGGTACAGGCACGGACACGTTCTGACACGGACAAAGCTCCCCCACCCCGGTCTGGAATAACCCTAACTGTCCTCTCCAGAATCTAAAGAAGCTGATGGAGAGCTCCGTTAGGCTGCGGGATGCGTGGGAAGGACAGTATGGGAAACATTCAGGCCCCTGTTCAGTCTCGAGCTACTTGATGGTTCCAGCACGGCAAATATGAACCGACTACCCCGAATCACAGAACTTCACGTGTGGAATAGGGATGGTAGCCTGCTCTGGGTAAGGTGATGATGTACAGAAGCAGACTACACTAATCCAGGCTTCATAAATGCTGCTCTCGTGACGACTGGCCCTGAAGGACCTTGTAGATACATCCTGCTTTGCAGGTGCCAACCCTGCAAAGGGAACGTGACTTGGTAGGTACAAAGCTAAGGTAACAAACAGGTAGGACTGTTGCACCAGTTTGGAGTACAAATATACTCAGAATATTTTTTTCCTGCTAGATGGTTGAGCATTCAATGCCTCTTTGAAAGAAGAGGAATGCCTTGAAACCCTGAAGACCTTATGTCTTTCTCCTTATCAGGGAGACCCAGATGGACTTAACAGTGAAATAAGTCCAGTCTGCCAGCCATTGATTTACAACTCGTGTTATTACTGTGAAGAGTTAATAAAAGGAAACCAGAAGGACGAGCTCTCATGGCCTATCACTTCCCATCATCTGTAGACCCAACAAGAAGAGACTCAGCTTGCAAGTCCAGGGTGCTTTAGCTACTGTATTATTCCAGCAGGAGGAAGAACCGTTCTCTCCCGAGCTCCACCAGCCCAACCAAGGAAAAGCATTATGCTTCAAACCCCTGGTTTACTCAAGAGGACTTTTTGTTTGTAACAGCCCTCCCAACTTCCTCTATAAGAGAACCTTCCTCTCCTTGGTTCTTGGGACTTGTCTATGGTTTTGACACAGCTTGATTTCTTGCCCTGGATTGCAGTTATCTGATATTTCTGAATAAGCCCATTTTTGCTGGTTAAATAAGTGGCAGTTTTATTTTTAAAGTTAACATTCCGAACAGTTCATGCACAATCCTTAAGATTTTTGTGTGCTCTGATGTAGTCTACACACTGGCTTAGGTCCCTCCCAGGCCTTGAGCTGGTGTAATTTCGGTGTCTTAGTTCAGGTTCCCATAACAAAATACCACAGACTGGATGGCTTAAACAACAGAAACTTATTTCTTACAGTTCCAATGGCTGGAAGTCTGTGGAAGTCTGAACTCAGGGTGCCAGTAATCAGGTTCTGATGAGAGCTTTTTTCCCTGGCTGACAGATGGCCATCTTACTGTGTCCTCACAAGGGCAAGCTCTGTTTTCTCTTATAAGGGCACAAATCCATCATGAGCACTTCTGCCTACATGATCTCATCTAAACCTAACGACCTCTCAAAAGGCCCTATCTCCAAATACCATCACATTGGGTGTTGAGACTTCAACGTCTAAATTTGGGGGGAGGATACAATTTAGTTCATAGCCCTTGGTGTACAGAGCTATAACTTAATTTATACTTACTGTTCAGACATTGCCTCCCAAAGTACATGGATCTCCAAAATTGGCTTTTCCTGAAAGAACGCTGTTCTTTTCTTGATCTCAAGCAACCAACCCGGATTGCCCCTTAATGCAGAGACTGTACTGCTATTGGCCTTGATTGAAGACCCTTTAGTTCACAATAGGAGACTGACTGGACTTTAGAAGTCAACAGCATTGAATTGAGAGTAGGAAATTTCCCAACAATATCTCAAGCAGGTTGTCATCTAACCTCTACTTAAATAGAGCCAGAGAAGAGGTAATGGTAAGCACACCCAATTCACTTATGGATAGCTGTCATTTTTTGGAATTATGTTCTTTTATTGAGCTAAAGACTACTTGCCTCTTTCAGCTATGCTTTGATCCTGCTTCTGCCTTCTATGTCTATACAAAAATGTCTAATTGCAGTTGTTTACAATGTCAAGATAAACCTGCCATCTTTCCTGATTATCCTCCAGATGCATACCAGTTTATGAAAATCCCACTTAAAATGCATTGTCAAATATAACACTGTAAAAAGCATTTGATGATAATACTGTGAGGTCTGATCTCTTGATCTGGAGACTCATGAAAGTAATTTTAAAGAGGTGAATTGTACAATTACATTATGTTGAGAGCTATAACATAGGAATTAAATAGACCCTTATCCTTACCTCTTAATTCTGCACTAATCAAGATCAAAGACTTGGGACTCCACATAATTTAACTCAACATCTTAGACTCTAGGAAAGTAACGGTGCTCACTGAAAGGTAAGAGTGTTACCTTGTTTCATCCAAGAGGGTTTAGATATCTCCATTGTTTGAATTCATATTATTAATGAAAAGATGCTCCTCTGTTAATAGGTATGCAAGAGGAAGAGTGTTCCCCTGGTAGGAAATAACTTTGTGTGTTAAATAATAACAAAATTAAAATGTTTTCTTTTTTTTTTTGCCAGTTTTAATATGCTAATGGGTATCATGATTTTCGAAAGAGAAAATATAGTAAGCAGTGTTTCTCAAACATTTTTATTCTTGAAACGCTGATTAACATCCTGTAGATGTGTAGGACACAGTGTGGGAAGTGCTGCCTTTTTATCTTTATTGATTTTAAAGATATACATGAACATGAAATATTATAGAAAGATATGCATACAATACTGTAGCATAGAAAGATTGTAAAACAATAATGTTTGATCTTTTTTAAAAACATTAATCAAAAAAAAGAATGAAAGTATTTAATATGACTGGCTCTAAAATTAAGAATATTTTTCATATAAATTTCTGATTTGGGGCTATGAATATGTAATAGTATACTTTTATAATCAGAAAAAGAAAACAAACCAATTTCCCACTCTAAAAAAATACAATGAATTATACACTTTTTATTAGTTTCCTATTGTTACATAGCAAATTACCACAACCTTAGGGGCTTAAGTCAGCACCAATGTATTATCTCAGTGTCTGTGGGGCAAGAATCTGGCAGATTTTAACTGGCTTTGCTGAGGGTCTCACAAGGCTGAAATCAAGATGTCAGCTGACAACATGCTCATCTGGAAGCTCAACTAAGTAAAGACCTGCTTCCAAGCTCTCTCAAGTTATTGCTGGAATTCATTTCTTTGTGATCTTATGACTAAGGGCCCCATATTCTTGCTGGCTGTTAGCTACTCCTCTCAGCATCTGGAGGCTGTTCTGTTACTTGCTAAGTGGTCCTTTCCACAACAGTTTGCTCCCTCCCGCTTCTCTCTGAGACTTCACCTTCCTTTAAAGAGCTCACTTGAGTAGACCAAGTCCACCCAGGATTATCTCCTTTTTGATTAAACCAAAGTCAACTGATTAGTAGCCTAATCACAGAAGTGATATCCCATTTTATTCACTGGTCCTGCCTGCAGGCAAGTGGAGGGATAATGCAGGGTATGCCCACTAGAGTAGAGCAATCGTAAAGACCATCTTAGAATTCTGCCTATCATACCACACACTTCTTTAGAACAAGGAACTGCTCTCCCTTACCTTTGTAGTCTCATGGCCTGGTTTAGTGCCCAGAACGTAGGAGATGGTCAGTAAATGCTTGTAGCAGAAATTAAACCAGCTTAATACTGTTCCAAACAGGGTGTATTTAGGAAGGAAGGCCGCATAGTATATCCTGGAAGTCTTTCCTACTTCATTTTTCTGGACTCCTACAGTATATTGTGTTGCTAATCCTGTTTTGGAAGGCGGAAATGTTCATGTACAAATGGAACAAGTGACAACCCAAAGAATTATGAACAAGTACATGCCTCTTGTTCTTACCTGATATGTCTAAGCCGAGTTTTAGAACTTCAGCTGGAATTGTTAGTTGAGGCTCGTGTGGATCAGATATTTAATACTTGAAAACTCCTGTGGTTCTTCAACTGGAAACTCTTAAGAAACAGACAAAAGGTAGTGGTAGCAATAGTAGTTGAAAGACCGACATGAGCTGGGATCTGCTTCACTGATTATTGCTTGTATAACCTTGAAAAAGTGGTTTAATGTCTGTAATCCTCATTCTCCCCATTTACAAATTTGGGATGTTAATACCCACCTTGTTGGGACTGTTGTGATGATTACAGAAAGTACATTATATGATTATATATATGTAGAGATGACTGAGATAATTAGTTGAGATTATTATGTAAAGCTCTCAATTATTTTCTCTTTCTAGATATCCTCTCTCCAGTGACTCTGAGAAGAGTTGAGTAACATTTGAAAATATTGCACACACACACTTTGCAGAAGCCTTTGACTTTGTTGCCTCTTTTAATGTGCTATGTACACTTCCTCCCTTGTTGAAATAGTGTTATGTTGTCATAAGTGTACTCCTTAATCCACATCACCTATTTCACCCATCCTCTGCCCACTTCCATTCCGGTAACCATCAGTGTGTTCTCTAGAGCTAAGAGTCTGTTTCTTGGGGATTTTCGATTAGTACCAGGTGTTGTATGCTCTATATGGTACTCCTGAAACTAATATTACACTGTATGTTAACTAGCTGGAATTTAAGTGAAATAAGTCAAGCAGAGAAAGACAATTATCATATGGTTTCATAGAACATAAGAAATAGGAAGATCGGTAGGGAAGAAAGGGATAAAGAAAGGGGGGTAATCAGAAGGGGGAATGAAACATGAGAGACTATGGACTCTGAAAAACAAACTGAGGGCTTCAGAGGGGAGGGGGGTGGGGGAATGGGATAGCCTGGTGATGGGTAGTAAGGAGGGCACGTATTGCATGGAGCCCTGGGTGTTATACGCAACTAATGAATCATCGAACTTTACATCAAAAACCAGGGATGTACTGTATGGTGAATAACATAATATAATAAAAATATTATTATGAAAAAATAAATAAAAATAAAAAAATAAAAAGTATTAAATCCAAAAAAAACCCAAAATAAAATAAATAACCCCCCCAAAAAACCCCAAAATTAAAACGTATTTTAAAGAAATAAAAGAAATAGTTTGGGTTTTGCTATTTGTTGCATTACTTATGAGCAGGCTATATTTGCTCACATGCTTAAATCTAAGCAAAAACAAGGCAAACTTTTTTTTTTAAGTAGACATTCTCTAATGGCACATACACAAGTCGCAAGGTTCTATAAAACTGTCCCATTCTTCAAACCAATGGTCCTCAACCTGGGCTAATTTTGCTTCCCAGAGCGCATTTGGCAATTTCTGGAAATGTTCTTTATTGTCATGATCACCAGAGAGGGGATGTTGCTAAGAGGCCAGGGATGCTAATAAACGTCGTACAATGCATAGGATAGTCCCTAACAGTGAAGAATTATGTAGTCCAAAATGTCAATGGTACTAAGATTGAGAAACCCTGTTTTACACAAAGGAATTTGTAAAGTGTAATGTAGTCAGTGAATTATTTTGGAAAGAAAATATACACATTATCTCCTAAATCATGGTGGCTTACACAGTGGAATACCATTGAGCAGTGAAAATGAATGAATTATAACTATTCTCAATAGCATCACAGAATCTCAAGATGATGTTGAACAAAAGAGGTCAAACATAATATAGACAATATGATTCCTTTTACATGATTCAAAAATACAAAAAAAGTAATTTGTGTTGTTCAAAGTCAGGGTAATCAGTATTGTAGAGGTTTCTATGAGGCTGATCATGTTCTCTTTCTAGATCTGGGTTCTGGTACACAGATATGTACACTTGGTGAAAATTTATAAGTTATATACTTAAGATTTGCCTACTTTTCTGAATGAGTATTTAATTTCAACAAATAGTTTTCTAAACAAGAAGGAAAGTATATGCACAATGTCATATGATTTGATTATAACGATTATATCACTTATGAAATAGAGTATCATTTCCTGTCTCCTGGGACCAAAAACCAGAAAAATTTGTAAGCCACTTTATTAAGATACTCTCACAGTAGGGTTGTTCTAGAGGGAGCACTGGAGATTGAAGCTTTTTTTTTTCTTTACCACAGCATCCACTGAAATATGCTGTGACGTTGGCGGGGTATATAGAACAAGGTATGAATCTACTAAGGCTAACCTTAAAATCAGTAGAAGGTAAGAATGCCATTGTAATGCTGGTTGGAGTGCTGACAATACTGACTCGGTCTTTGGCCCCACATCTTGTTTATGTTTGTGCAATGACCTCCCTCAGGGCTATGTGTTACAAGCCCTTTGGAGGTTAATGTATGCCATGACCAGCATGCAGAAGGCTTGTTCTGATGTTCCCTAAAGTTCTTTAGATAACTAGTGGAGATAACATAGTTTCTTCCCCTCCCTCCCCTCTGGTACACAGATGGCTCCACTTTAACTGGCTCTGTACAATCTGTGGATTAAGGTCTGGACTTGTCAGAGAATAGCCGCATGGCACCTGGATGGTCATCTTCCTGATGCTCCCCGCCTGCCCCCCACTGCCATTAAGTTACCCTGAATAAAACTGTGTAAATGGTATGAAGTGGCCTTCTTCATTTTTTGGTCTTAAAGTGCCTTCTCAGTCTGGAGCATACTTGACTATCCCTCTTCCATCTTCTAACAATTGTTGATGATCAGTGTTACCATGTCAGAGCAAAATGTGTTAATACAGTTCTTTTTTTTGGCTCAGTCGTTGGTTGTCTGCCTTTGGCTCAGGGCGTGATCCTGGTGTTCTGGGATTGAGCCCCACATCGGGCTCCCTGCTCGGCGGGAAGCCTGCTTCTTCCTCTCCCGCTCCCCCTGCTTGTGTTCCCTCTCTCGCTGGGCTGTCTATCTCTGTCAAATAAATAAATAACATCTTTAAAAATAATAATAAAAAATAAAAACGGATTATATTAATATATGCAGCAGAAAGTTCAACATCCATTCACGATAAAAACTCTCAAAGGGGCTCCTGGGTGGCTCAGTCTTCAAGTGTCTGCCTTCGGCTCAGGGCATGATCCCAGTGTTCTGGGATCGAGCCCCACATCAGGCTCCTCTGCTAGGAGCCTGCTTCTCCCTCTCCCACTCCCCCCTGCTCGTGTTTCCTCTCTCACTGGCTGTCTCTATCTCTGTCATTTAAATAAATAAATAAATAAATAAACAAATACTTCTGAAGGCTAAACAAGGGGACAGTTTGAGAATTCCTCACCCCCGAGAGAGTGATGTTTTATCTAAGCAACAAGCTCTTGTCAAGTCTCCTGTCACAGAGTTTCAATACCGTGTTTATTTGAATTAAACAAAAAAATAAGATATTTCTGTCAGAATGTGAGTTGGTGTTTGATTTGGCTGATTGCTTTGACAATGAGGACTGGCTTTAGCCAGGTCAGAGGGTGGTTATTTTCTATAGAGTGGAAGAGTCACATTGGTTCCAAGAGGTTGACAGTACTATGTTAAAAACCTGTCTGCAACTCCCTGGCAAATAAATTCTTTGTTTTTGTAAATGAGTGATAAGGCAATTTAAATAACCTAAAAATTGGTGTGGTGTTGAATAGGTTCTGTTTGTTTGCTTCTTATTTAACATTCTTTTAAGGAGCAACCATCAAAACCCTCAAGCCATTTGCCTGGGAAGAAAATTCCAGAACTCCAAACTCCATTTGAAACCACAGCCAAGGCCCTCATCTTTCTGCAGTTGACTCACTGAACGCTATGGTGCTTTCCTTGTTTAGTGCTGCTTCTCCCCTCAGCCTGGTCAGCTGATCTTAGCTCCACCGATGTGACTTCGAGCTTCTGTTGGCTCAAAGCTTATCTTTCTATCCCCGTTCACCACTGTCTCTAGTTGAATAGTGGAATGTCCTGGCACTTGATCCCATTCCAGCTCTCTGTGGAGTGTGGTTGGGAAGTGCAGGTCCGCCAATGTAGCCTGGCTCACATTACTGTGGAAATTAACAAAGGGAAACCTCACTAAAGTAGACGAGAGGCTCCGAGAGGGAGCAGTTCTATTCAACATTCATCATAGAAGATTGTCAATTACACGCTCCAGCAGAAGAATCTTCGACAGGAAAGAATGGTCAATATCAGGCCCCAAAAGGAAAAGATGTTGACTGCATCAGGAGCAAGAAATCGACTCTCCCTGCAACTCAGCCAGTGAGAAACTCACCACCCTGAGCTCTTGCCTTTCTTCAATGGATGTGCATTAGGAACAACCCCCCTCCCAACTCCCTGCACCTTCTTCATGAAATCACAGTTATTCTCCTTTGTTCGTTGGACTTGTCTTTGCTTGGGCTATAGCTTGCAATTCTCTGTTATTCCCAAATAAACCCATTTTGCTGGTAAAATAACTGACAGTTTTATTTTTAAGGTTAACATTACAATAAAATTTAAAGTTCCTGGTGTCTTTTTCTGTGGCTGCACCTTTTACCTTACTCACACTTCTTTTTTATTGTACCCATTACAATTATTTGTTTACCAAACAGCCTATATTTCTTTTTAGACTCTCATCTTTTTTAGAAGAATACTTTTTTTTATTATTAACCGTTGACAAATAGTTGAAATAAACTCCACTGACCCAAATAAACTGAACGGAACTAGAAACATCTTGAGGACAAGACTGTATTATTCACAGTTTGCAGCAGTGTCAACACAAAAAGAATAATAGCACATTTACTGCGAGTTAGTGGAATGTCAAGCCTGTGCTGACCCATTAATACACCGTCGGTGTGTCGGGAGAAACCCCTGGGCATTGCCTGCACATAAAATACAGGAAAACAGAAATAGATTAGTTATGGCACTCAAGGCCACACCAACAATGAGTGGCGGGGCCAGGGCTCAAACTGAGGTGGAATGACCCCAGAGTTCCTCACCGCTATTTGATATTATTTCACAAATTAGATTCGTCGACTTGGATAAGTAATGAACAAGACAGCTCCACGTTACTGATGTGGTTTCAGTAGGCTTTGGGAAAACTGTGGCTCATGTGACCCACGGTGACCTGGATTAAGAGAGGAACATTCATCTCATCTGAGAGCTGTGGGGCAACAAGAGGGCTGAGCCTCCACCGCTGGCCTTGCTTCCAGAGCTTAAAGGGCACGAGAGCAGCACAGTGAAAAGTACCAAGTAGCAGCACCCATGAGAGGCCTAAGAGTACAGGGGCTCACCTCGAGTGCGGCGTGAGCAGCGGTATGTGGTTGGAGGGCGCTCAGAGCTGTGAGACTGGCATTGGTGTTCACGTGGTAGCACTGTGTTACTAACAGCTGGGAAATCTTGGGATACTCCGTTTTCACTACAATTCTTTAAGAAATTATGAAAGTATTCCATAGTTCTCTGAGTGCATCAACCTTATTTACGCTTATTTTAAATCTTTTGCCAAAAAAAAAAGTGCTAAATAAAGTTCTCTTTCATTTCCTATCAGAACATTTTTCTGTTGCATTTATGCAGTCCTCACACTCAGCATGGACTTAACAGCTTGAGACCGGATCACAGCACCATTGTACAGCTCCAACAATGCTCTGAGCATTTTCCAGCTCTCAAAAGTTCAGCCACGAACACCAGTGACACTTTGACCAAGTTACTTCATACCCATGAAACACAGTGTTCTTGTCTATTAAACAAGGATGATCTGTATTCCACTCTGCTTTCATAATCTCAGAGACAGTGACAGGGAGCATGACCACATAAGTGCTCAAAGTGGATTACTATGGGCGTTATGGGATCAAGCCCCACATCAGGCTCCTCTGCTATGGAGCCTGCTTCTTCCTCTCCCACTCCCCCTGCTTGCGTTCCCTCTCTTGCTAGCTGTCTCCATCTCTGTCAAATAAATAAAAATAAATAAATAAATAAATAAATAAATAAATAAATAAATAATCTTAAAAAAAAAAGACATTACTTAACAGGTTATGATTTATTTGCTCTTAGTGAACTTTTGGTCAGAGCGCAATCCCAAGTTTAGCTTTGTTTCCATAAAAATGCAACTATCTATACCTGAAACCAACATAACACTGTATGTTAATTATACTGGAAGTAAATAAGTAACAATCTACCATGATCTGAATCAAGACCAATGGCTAATTGTAACCTATGTAGAAAACGAGAGTTTCTTATAATCCAACTTGAAAGCCATTGGCCCTGTTGAAACCCATATAATGGAGAAGATAAACTCAGAGGAAAATACAGTCTAAAATGACAAAACAGACATATCTGGCATCCATTGATTACTGAATAAACTTCATCCAAATAGATGTGCTGAAAGATTACAGATAATAAAATATCGAATGGCCAGGGAAATTATCAGGGATTTTATCAAATTTTCAAAGAGTGATGTGGTTTCAGGGCCCCTCAGTGGCTCAGTCGGTTAAGTGTCTGCCTTCAGTTCAGGTCATGATCTCAGGGTCCTGGGATGGAGTCCTGCATCCGGCTCCCTGCTCAGTGGGGAGCCTGCTTCTCCCTCTGCCTCTGCTGCTCCCACTGTTTGTGTGCTCCTGCTCTCTCTCTCTCTCTGTGTCAAATAAATGAACAAAATATTTTTAAAAATGTATGGACGGTTCATACATCTTTATCCTGGGACTTTTCTGCTTGCATGTAAGGTTCTCCCAGGCAGTCAGAGAGCTGCGTGGTGGAGAGGACTAAGGAAGCAGTCACACCTCTGCGGCATCCACGTCCTCATTGGAACCATACCTCCAGGTGATCTGGCTTCATGAGGGCGGGCAGAGGCTGCTGGGCCACTGGGGCAGGGTTCTCCTGGGTGACTTTTGTCTTTGATACACTTGCCTTCCCTGCTGACAGCCTTGGCTCCTACCCCCAGCAGGGCCCCCACATGTATTTCCTGTACTTGCTCTCAGCATGCTATTAGCTCATTGACAATGATGCCGATCACTGAAACTCAAGGCATGGCCTCTTCAGGGGTGTTGGGGTTCTATCTGATGACCCTAGCCTGCTTTCAGTGGGATCCTGTTAGGGTTCAGCAGGATCCTGTTTGGCCAGACTCCCCTCTACCCTTGATGTTTCCTCTTAGTTTTCTACCCACTGACTTGCTGGGTTGTAAGTTCCCATTTTTCTTTGTTGTATTCTGAGTCAACCCTCTCTCTCCCCTGACTACACACCCTGTTGTGGTAGCTTCCTTAAATGAAGTCTTCCTTACTACCTTTATCAAAAGTCATAAGGAATTTTTCATTAATCACATAAACACACATTCACACGTGCTCGCTTTTATGTATGTGCAAAACAGTTATCACTATACATTCATTCTTATCATGGACATGAAAAAAAATTTTATGGTCTTGTTTTTTTCCCATCTCTCTTGCCTTCCCCATGCTCAGGGAGACCAATGTGAACAATTTGGTGTGTTACTCTTTGCTCTTCCTCCGTGTTTTGATTCCCTCTTGTGAGCTGGGCCTTTTTCTAATCAGAAGCCAGAGTCCTGCCCACGAGTCCTATCTTCAGAAAAGATAAGAATAAATATTCAAACAAAAATAAAAGATCATGTAGGGCACTGCTATCTACCGTGGAAAAGCTAAGAATTTTTGAAACTGCTTTTATCTGATATTTGAGATGGCCTCTCTGAAAAGCAGAGACTTTAATAAAGATCTGAATGACAAAGAGGAAGCAGCTCTGGGAAGATCTGAAAGATGAGTGTTGGAAACACAAGGAACTGCCTGTGTAAGGCCCAGAAAGGGAATGAGTTTGGGGTGGCTGAGAGACAACTGACAGCAACAGAGAGGAAGATAAAGCCAAGAGGTGTGGCCTCCGTGAGGCAATGTCAACTTCTCTCCAAATATGGGGGAGTCCATCAGAGGGTTCAAGAATGACACAATAATTTGTATTGTGCAATGATCTCTTCGATTCGTGTGTGGCAAAAAGGATATGGGGCAGAGCGGACACAAGGAGTCTGGTACCAGGGTTTAGGTGAGAAATGACAGTGGGGGTGGTGAGCTGCTGAATCCAAAGTGTTTCAGAGAGAAAGTCTGACGACTGGGGTGTGAGGCCATCAGATCAAGGCAGAGTGCGCAGATCTTCACTATACGCGGAACCAGGGTCGTCTGACGTGACAAAGGGGAGCAAGACAGAAGGGACAGCATGGAGGTCAGAGCTCACTGGTCTCAGCAAGGAAGCAAATGCCAAGTCACAGGTGCCCTGGTGGAGCTGTTGTGCCCTGGAGACCGAACCTCGGGCACCCAGCAGGGCCCTGACACCTCACCAGCATCCCTGTGTCGCAGCCTGCATAGATTATGACTTCACTCATCTTTCTCCTGTGGGTAGGTGTTAACTTGTTTCCAATTTTTTTTCCATTTTTAATTTTTTGAGTGTTTTTTTGTAGGGGTGGGAACATCATCAGTAAGCCTGCACATATTTTTTCAGTGCCGGAAATGGGTGCCTGGCTGTAAACATGTGTTGTCAGTTATAATTAATTAATTAATAGTGCAGAGTTGCCTTCCAAGAATGTAGTCACGGAAATCTTACGGACTAACATTCCATGCACAATGTTTATAATGGAAATATAGACGTTTCGGCTGAGAAGGGAGCAGAGGGTGTTTTAGAGGCTAAGAGCACACAGCATGACATCACTGGATGCTGGTAACTGACAGCTGATAAGTCTGTTGGATAAGAGTTTGGTCCCTGGGGCTCCTGGGGGGCTCAGTCAGTGAAGCGTTGGCTCGGGTCATGATCTCAGGGTCCTGGGACGGGGCTCCGCGCGCAGCTCTGCTTCTCCCTCTCCCTCGGCCTCTGCCCACGCCCCCACCCCTGCCCCGCCAGCCCGCGCTCTCTCTCTCTCAAATAAATAAATGAGCCTTTAAAAAAAAAAAAAGGTTGGGTCCTAAATCTCAGGCTTCCTTCACTGGTTTGTAAAGGAATTTAGCAAGCTCCTTGATGGTCCCATTAATGTGCAAATTATGGCTAAGCATGTGAGGTCCAGGTGAGCTCCTAGCCTTCAGGCATTCTGGAGTGCATTCCCTCCGTTTCGGTGGGTGTGGCCCGTAAAGTACTTAGAAGTACTTAGAAGTCAATTCCCACAGCTGGTAGTTACCCAAAATTAAAAGTGAAACTGTGGTGGAGTATACAAGTAACTACCAGAAGGAGACACAAAAAACTCCTTAAGCCATATTTTTCTGACTCCTTTTTAAATTTTTTGTGAAGGGAATTTCTATGGACAAGTAAGTGACAAATTAGTGTTTGAAAATAGAAGGATTAAAACCAAACCAAAACAGGGGCACCTGGATGGCACAGTGGGTTAAGCCTCTGACTCTTGATCTCTGCTCAGGTCTTGATCTCAAGGTCATGAGTTCAAGACCTATGTTAGACCCTGCATGGGCTCTATATTGGGCTCTATGCTGGGTGTGGAGCCTACAAAAAAAAAACAAACAATAACTTGAATGCATTGTAATGAAGGAATTGCAGGGATGCTCCCCACTCTGGATTTAGATAGGGTTGAGCTCTGACTCAGCAGCTTTCTTTTCCGCACTCCTTAGTGACTGAACATGAGGGTTCAGTAAGGTCTCTTCCTTTGCAGCTGGGATCAAGCCCCCTTCTCTATCTCCCACTCATTCAGATACATATCAGTATTTTTATCAGCTCCTGTGTGCCAGATAGCGTTCTGGGCATTAGCCATCATCCCAGCCACATGGAGCCTGTGTCCCCTGGGTCTCCCCAGCTGTGCTTTGGTGTCATCACCAACAATCCTGGATACCCCAGAGAGTCCCTGTGCTTGGTGCTAGGGCAGGCTGCCACCAAGCAGAACTAATGACAGTTTCCACCAAGCCCCAGCCTCCCCAGGAAACTCCTATCATGGTACTTTTCATACGATCTCTTCTGCAACTTTTGGGATTTCAAAGGCAAGGGTTGCGAGCTGGATTTTGAGATGCTAGTCTGACCTTTGTGTGAATTCCTCTCCCTGAATGTAATGGGAATGTTATGAGAATTGTCAGTCTTCTCGGGATTGGCAGGTGCTGTGCCTGGAGTCACGCACTATGTTCTGGGCCATGAGCCTTTCTAGAATTCCACTCCACAGGCAGATTTCTGCCGTATTGTGTGCTTCTCAGTATAAACCAGATGTCCCCAAGTTCTCTAGATTTCCACATAAGAGTCTATCTAGCCCACCTGAGTGAATGCTGGGAGTTTAGCCTTTTCTCATGCCTCTGAATGTATGCTTGTCCCAAAGGTTTTCAGGAAGGCTGTCTGAATCCTTGCTTTCAACTATTGCTCCATTTTCTGCATTATCACCTCTTCTCCAGGCCAAAGCTGTTTGCAACACACAGTTCCTTTTCTTGGTTTTCCAAGCATGTCAGTTCTCAAGATAACATATTGTTGCAACAGTGAAGAAAGCGTGAGTACAGACGTGGGAATAACACAGGTACTTCTGATAAGAACAGAACAAAATAGGGGTGCCTGGGTGGCTCAGTCTTTAAGCGTCTGCCTTCGGCTCAGGGCATGATCCTGGCATTCTAAGATTGAGCCCCGCATCAGGCTCCTCTGCTATGAGCCTGCTTCTTCCTCTCCCACTCCCCCTGCTTGTGTTCCCTCTCTCACTGGCTGTCTCTATCTCTGTCAAATGAATAAATAAAAAATCTTAAAAAAAAAAAAGAACAGAACAAAATAAAATCTGAGCTTCAGATAAGGATGACGATGGTCAATGCCATTCAGTAAGGGAGGCTGACAGGCTGAGGGACCTCTTCTCAGCTCCTAGCCTGCACACCTACATTGTGCCAAAGATCTCTTTTCTTTTCTTTTCTTTTCTTTTCTTTTCTTTTCTTTTTTTTTTAAAGATTTTATTTATTTATTTGACAGAGATAGAGACAGCCAGCGAGAGAGGGAACACAAGCAGGGGGAGTGGGAGAGGAAGAAGCAGGCTCACAGCAGAGGAGCCTGACGTGGGGCTCGATCCCAGAACGCCGGGATCACGCCCTGAGCCGAAGGCAGACGCTTAACTGCCATGCCACCCAGGCGCCCCTCTTTTCTTTTCTTTTCTTTTTCATGATCTGCGCAGTGGTCTCCAGGCTATTCCTCACCATGAAGGACCCTCTCCTGCTTTTTTGTTTTTTGTTTTTTTAAAGTTGAGGTGCATAAAATTAGCCGTTTTAAAGTATACAGTTCAGGGGCGCCTGGGTGGCTCAGTTGGTCGAGTGTCCGCCTCTTGATTTTGGCTTAGGTTACGATCTCAGGTTCGTGGGATCAAACCATATGTGGGGCTCCAAACTCGGTAGGGAGTCAGCTTGAGATTCTCTCTCCCTTTCCTTCCGCCCCTCCCCCTGCTGTGCTCTCGCTCTCTCTCTTTCTCTGTCCCCCTGCCTGTGACAACCAGTATTCTATTGTCTGTCTCTATGAATCCGACTCCTCCAGGGATTTCTTAAATTGGAATTACGTGTGTGTGTGTGTATGTGCGTATGAATGGCTTATTTCACTTAGCACAGTGTTTTCAGGTTTCATTCATGCTGTAGCATATTGCAAAATTTTCTTTCTTTTTTGAAACTAAACAACATCCTGTTATATTTATATACCACATTTGTTTATTTGTGCATTACAGGACGGGTGTTTGGGCTCTTTCCACCTTTCGAAGGTCATTGATAGCGCCACGATGAACGTCTGTGCACAAGGTTCTTTCAGTTCTTTCAGGTATATACCTGGGAATGCAATTGTCTGTGCACAAGGTTTTTTCAGTTCTTTCAGGTATATACCTGGGAATTCAATTGCTGCTTCCTAATTCTACATTTAACTTTCTGAGAACTCTCCAAACTGTTTTACACACTGGCTACACCGTTTCACATTTCTACCAGCAATGAAAGAGGCTCCCAGTTTCTCTGCATTCTCTCCAGTACTTATTCTCTGTTTTTTTTTTTTTAAGATTTTTTATTTATTTATTTGACAGAGATAGAGACAGCCAGAGAGAGAGGGAACACAGGCAGGGGGAGTGGGAGAGGAAGAAGCAGGCTCACAGCAGAGGAGCCTGATGTGGGACTCGATCCCATAACGCTGGGATCACGCCCTGAGCCGAAGGCAGACGCTTAACCGCTGTGCCACCCAGCGGTTTTCTTATTTTTGTTATAGCTGTGTGAAAACAGACCTAGAAAGCCTCAGGTAAGAACAGAGTTGGGAAACCCTGGGTGGGGACTGTCACGTGTACACCACTCGCGGCTGCTTCCATAACCAGCAGCAAGAAGGAACTGACCTCTGACCTCGACCGGGGAGGACAGAGGTAGGAATTTCATAAAAAATAAGGAGGCTCTGTCTTGGCCCCAGGAACAGCACACTAACCACTGCTGGCTGATGACAAATCACCACAGCCTCAGGGTCTTAATCTTCTCAAACTTTTCTTCAAAACGAGTTTCCCCAATTTCCTCTTAAAACCTCGTAAAAGTTGACCTTCCTGGAGCACCTGGGTGGTGCAGTCGGTGAAGTGTCCGGCTCTTGGTTTTGGCTCAGGTCATGATCTCAGGGTTGTGAGAGCGAACCTTGCGTTGGGCTCCCCACTCAACGTGGAGTGTGCTTGAGAGGCTCTCCTCCCCTCCCCCCACCCCAAATAAATAAACAAATAAATCTTTTAAAAATTGACCTTCCCTTCATTCTCCACACTTGCCCGTGGTTTCCATAGTTTGCTTGTCCCCAGTCGCAATTCCTCTGCTGTTATTGAATACACTCATTTTGTTAGTATGGTAACTGGCTTTTATTGTGAACGTTGACCCGTACCACATTCGCGAAGCGGCACCTCGCTGTGGCTTTGATTTGCGTTTTCCTGACAATTACTGATGCTGTATATCTTTTCACATGATTGTTGAGTGTTTGCAGATCTTCAGAGAAATGTCCATTCAAGTCCATGTTCACATCTTTTTTTTTTTTTTTTTTTTTT
>NC_048234.1:13316263-13320796 GCF_002007445.2 Ailuropoda melanoleuca | reverse complement strand
AGAGACAGCCAGCGAGAGAGGGAACACAAGCAGGGGGAGTGGGAGAGGAAGAAGCAGGCTCATAGCAGAGGAGCCTGACGTTGGGGCTCGATCCCATAACGCCGGGATCACGCCCTGAGCCGAAGGCAGGCGCTTAACCGCTGTGCCACCCAGGCGCCCCCCATGTTCACATCTTAACTGGGTTCTTTTTCTTTTTATTGTTGACTTGTAGGAGTTCTTTTGTTTTAATTCTTGAAAGATGATTTTTCCCAGCTTTATTAAGATATAGTTGATAAATATTATCATATAAGGTGTACAACAGGATGATTTTGTGGCAGGGAAACTAAAGCGACTCCATGAAGGACTGCTTTTTTTGCTCCATTTCCTGCTTCTTTTCTCGCTAGGACCTGCACCCCCCCCTTACACACGCCTTATAGTACAGATAATGTGTGTCGCCCTTGTAAAGGTCAAAGAGTTAATGATTTCTTTAACTCCCAGCACAACAGAGAACACCTGAGGAGTGACTAGGCGGGGTCATCATGCCAAGACCCCTGGCTCCAGGGCATAGGTGGCTTATGGAGGACACCTAAACACTCGTCTTCGTTGCTGGATGTGAGAGGACACATGAATTAGACCACAACCCTCAATAAAAACCCCAGACACCAAGCAAAGATGAGACTCAATCTTCCTCCCAAGCCTCCTGGACGCTGTCTGTACCTGTTCTCTTTCTAGGTCTTCCACAAACTCTGCTCTCACCTCCTCTCAACTCACATTTGATTTCTACCCTGCCCAAAGCCAAGTGCCCTCTTGGCGGGTCCTGTGGGACCCCGTCTAGTCCTTGGACCCAGCCAGCCTGCATCAATTTGGTACATGCCCAATGATGACCACTTCCATCACCTCACGTAATTACCATTGTTTTGTGTGTGGTGAAACATCGAAGATTTACTCTTAGCAAATTTCAAGTATATAACACAGTGTTGTTAACTGTGGTCACTGTCTCTATAGCACAGCCTGAGAACTTAGTCATCTCATAACTTGCAGTCTGTACCTTTTGGCCGACTCTCCCCACTTCCTGTACCACCCACACGGTCTGGCTGCCCCTGGCAACCACCATTCTGTGTGAGAGTTCTTGACATAGTCGGCATACTAGATCCAGGATTCCCTCTAAAGGAGATCCTGGGCCATGGAGTCCTCCCTGGGAGTCTAGACTCTTAAGTGTCTCAACAAGGCCTAGTTAGAGAAGAAAAACTTCCCCTTCATTCACAATATTCTAGGACAAAGGAGAGTCTTGCTAGCTTGGTCTTTCTTTTCTCCTTTTCCACTGAAGGCCTGGCTGCCTTGACTTCTTTTGAGAGTGGCTGGAAAGGCAGTCGAACCATCTGTAATTGTTAGCTAGATGGTCAGCTTCCAATCCTCGATAATGAGCATGGTTTCTGGGAAACACAGATCCAACTATGGTTTAGACTATGTCGGATTATCCTGTTACAGTCTTTGTTACCTGAGATGGTGGTGGACTTTCAGAGCCGAGACCCAGGCAAACCTGCAGAGTCAGAGCCCCAGGGTGGTGGCACCTGCCCCGGCTTTGCATTGCCCAACACTCAGAGAGGCAGGGAAATGGCTCTTTCTGATGCTGCAACCAGTCCCAATATACATATGTGCAGATTACCTAATGCCATTCTCAAATAAGCTGCTTATTGATTTTGTGGTTTCTGAGGAGGTAAAGCTTTCTGAGTTAGAGACTGTAAATTGGTTATAAGCAGAGCAGCTCTGCCCATATAACATTGCAGTTATGACCTGCAGTTATGGAAACATCTTTTCAACCAAGGTGAGTTTCCTCTTGCAAGGAATTCTATTACTTACTCAAATAAAGAAATGACAGCGTTAAAGTTTTGATGGCAAATAACTGGTATTCTTAATCCCATAAAATGAAAATAACATCTTTGGCATGTTCCTGGGCAATTCATTGCTGGAAATCATAAATCAAAGTGGTCCTCTAACTATAATAACATCCAACTTTGACTTTAAACATTATGACTGTGTATCATAATCAAACAATAAATATGTTAAGTGACTTTATTTTTGTGGAGAATAAAGAAATATTTTTCTAAAAAATTAATCGTACAAAGAAAAGCACTTCCTCTGGTACAAAGTTGTAACACAGGCCAGTGGTTTTCAAAGTGTGCTCTAGGGAACCCAAAGGGTCCCCAACACTTTTCTGGGGGGACATGAGGTCATACTATTCTCAGAATAATACTAAGAATATTTGCCTAATTTACTCTTATCTCATGAGTGTATAATTGAATTTTTCTGAGACCACATGATGTGCAAAACCAAAAGACATCGAATGCAGAAGCAGATATGAGAATCCAGTGTCAAATACCAAGGCAGACATTACTTAAAGAGATTTGCAAAATCGTAAGACAATGCTAATTTTCTCACATTTTTTTTTTCTTTTGGGAATGTTGTAACCAAGTCCAAGCCTTTTTTACCTGCTGGAAAACACACCAATCACTCGAGAGCAAGAGGTTGGGACAGGGAAAGAGACTGTATTTGGAAAGCTAGCAAACCAAGGAGATGGCATACTATTGTCCCCAAAAACCATCTCTCTGAGTGTTAGACTTGAGCAGGGAGCTGGGAGGGGTGGGAGTCAAAGGGTGACTGATGTCTGTAGCCATCTGAGGAAGGGCGTGTAGCCTCTTTGTCCTGGTCAGCTGATTTTTGTTACAGGATTCTGGTCAGGTCATTCCTATAACTCTTAAACATAGCATGGTCATTTCCGTACGTAATTTCTTACCTCCTTGGATGAGGTAGGTTTTGGGTAAGAAATCGGTTTTGTAATTCTTGGCTGTAAGCAAAAATTCTTTGATGACACCATGCCTACACACAGGGCTAAGCAGAAGGTTCTAAGCTATACATAGGTCACAGCAGCAAGGGAAACAAAAATAAGTGGAGTCAGACATGCTAAGCTTCTCCTTGCTACAATACAACTATTTTCCACAAGTTGTGTTATTTATGTTAACATGTAATAGATTTATTATTGTTATTTTGTGTTCTATAATTTAATTTAACTTTTAAAAGTTAACTTACAGTAAAACTGACCTTTTTTGGGGTGCACAGTTCCATAACTTTTTAAAAATATAGATTTGTGCAATCACCACCATAATCAGGATACAGAACACCTCCATCACCCTAAGAAATTCCCTGGTACTGATCCTCTGTAGCCACACCTTTCCTAGGAACCCTCCCCCTAAGTCCTGGCAACCACTGTTCAGTTCTCTATCACTACAGTTTTGTCTTTCTGAGACTGTCATGTAAATGAAATCATGTAGGATGTAACCTTTGAGACTGGCTTTTTCCAATCAACATCATGTCTTTGAGATCCAGGCAAGCTGTTGGTTCCTTTTACTGCTGAGTCATATTCCATTTGTTGGATGGATATGAGTAAGGAAAGGGTTAAGGTATAGACAGGGAGCCTTTGTTGGGAGATGGGGCTGACTAGGCTTTGAAATGATTTCTGGCCACAAAAGCCTAAGACAAGAGAAAAGGGAATAGACCAGAACAGACCACGTGGCCCCGGATGTTAGGGAGTATTTTTCTTTGGCGGCTACATTGTAATCACAGAAAATGACCAGACCTCAAAGAAGTAAGCCCTTAAGGGGGTTATCCATAGTCCGTGCTCAAACGAAGATGGCACCAGAATCTCAAGGGTGCAAGCTTCCTGGTCAGTTCTCAGTAAAGACTGCCAGTGACAGCCCTCAGTGGCCACCCATTCGGGACCCTGGTCACTCCAGAAAGCCTTTTCTTTCCTTTCTGTTCTCACCTTCACCTAATAAACTTTCACTTCACTTCACCCTTTTGTGTCTGTGAGATTCGTTCTTGGACTCCGTGAGACGAGAACACTGCAACCCTCTAACAGACAGAGCACAATTTGTATATCCATTCACCAGCTAAGGGCTTCAGTTCTTTCCTATTTTTGAGTATTATAAATAAAGCTGCTATGAAACATTCCTGTGCAAGGGTTTTGTTTTGTTTTGTTTTTTGGTAAACATAAGTTTTCATTTTTCCTGGGTAAATACAAGGAGTAGGATTCTGGATCATAGAGTATGTGTTATGTTTAGCTTTATTTAAAAGGTACTGAAACATTTTCAAGAGTGACTGCCCCATTTTGCATTCACATTGGCAACGCTTGCGAATTCTAGCTGCTCTACATTCTTTGTTTTCTTTTTCTTTTTTATTATATTATGTTAGTCACCATACAGTACACCCTTAGTTTTTGATGTAAAGTTCCATGATTCATTACTTGCGTATAACACCCAGTGCACCATGCAATACGTGCCCTCCTTACTACCCACCACAAGCCTATCCCATTCCCCCACCCCCCTCCCCTCTGAAGCCCTTAGTTTGTTTATCAGAGTCCATAGTCTCTCATGCTTCATTCCCCCTTCTGATTACCCGTCCTTTCTTTATCCCTTTCTTCTCCTACCAATCTTCCTAGTTCTTATGTTCCATAGATCAGAGAAACCATATGATAATTGTCTTTCTCTGCTTGACTTA
>NC_048234.1:13315996-13316163 GCF_002007445.2 Ailuropoda melanoleuca | reverse complement strand
TTGTTTTAAAGATTTTATTTATTTATTTGACAGAGATAGAGACAGCCAGCGAGAGAGGGAACACAAACAGGTCGAGTGGGAGAGGAAGAAGCAGGCTCATAGCAGAAGAGCCTGATGTGGGGCTCGATCCCACAACGCCAGGATCACGCCCTGAGCCGAAGGCAGAC
>NC_048234.1:13313479-13315846 GCF_002007445.2 Ailuropoda melanoleuca | reverse complement strand
TTTTCAGAGGAAACTGAAATGATCTTAACTGATCATAGAAAGACCATTAAGTGAAAGATTTGAAATTCAAGCTCCTATGATGTATAATTCATTGTAAAACATTATTAGTTATTGGAAAACAACATAGGATAGGCATAATTGATGTTAGGGAAGGGATTTCATAATTTAAGAATCTCCACTTAAGTGTACACACTTAAATCGGTGGAATGGCTAACTTCTGGTTGGGAAAATTCAGTTTCACATTCTTAAATGTTATTCATCTATATAGTTTTTTTGTAATATAGATTAGGAAACTCCCAAGATCAGGAAAAATGTCTAAGTGTATGCTCACCAAAGAACCAGGTGCTCCTTTTTTTCCCCTATCATTTTCATATTTACATGCAACTGAAGCAGTGAAAGTATTGATACTGTCCACATATAGTCATTCTGTTATTTTATTTCCAGAACGAGTAATCATGATATATTTTTCCATATTTTTGATATTTAGCTTTTGCTTAGGTGACACCTGGGAAGGGACTAGTTAATATCCCTTAGATATTCTCTATATCGTCATCTTCATCACTTCCACCATAGTTGAGATATGCCACAAGAACACATTGAAATATTTATAGACAGAGCATCAATTTGAGGAATTTGAAGGAATTGTGTTTTAATAAAGGGAATTCCTCAACACTAGTGGAATTTCAGAAATTTTTTTGGGCCTCAGATAATAGGTCATAATCTTCCTCAGGCCAGCCTTCATATCCCTGTTCCTTAGTGTATAAATAATGGGGTTTAGAATGGGGGTGAAAACAGTGTAAAATATGGCAAGAAGTTTATCCACAGGGTAAGTGGTAAAGGGCCACACATAGATAAAGATGCAAGGTCCAAAGAACAATATTACTATGGTGATATGGGCAGCCAGGGTAGAAAATGCCTTGGCCATTGCAGCAGAAGACTTAAACCAGACAGTGACAAGAATAATGATGTAAGAGCCAACCAAGAGAGAGAACGTACTTAGGGAAAGGATTCCACTATTGACTACAATTAGTATTTCAGTGATGTTAAGAGTCCAGGCAGGCAAGTTTGGTCACTTGAGGAAGGTCACAAAAAAGCTGCCTACTACATTGGGTCCACAAAAAGGCAAGTTCATGGTAAATGATAACTGGCTTAATGTGTGCACCAAGCCCACAGCCCAAGAGACCATTACGAGGACAGTGCACGTCCTTTGACTCATGATGACTACATAGTGTAGGGGTTTACATATGGCTACGTATCTGTCGTAGGCCATGGAGATGAGTAGTACCATCTGTCCTCCAGTAAAAAGGGGAATGTAAAATATCTGGGCAATGCAGCCACTGAAGGAGATGGTCTTAATGTTCACTCAGAAAATCTGCAATCATCTTAGGGGTAGCAAAAGAAGCCTGACAGATGTCCACAAAGGAGCGATTTCCTAGGAGGAAGTACATGGGGGAGTGTAGGCTGTTGTCAGAAGTTACTGTGATGATAATGAGAAGGTTTCCCAGCACAATGACCACATATAACACAGAGAAGAAAACAAAAAAGAAAAGCTGTAGCTCCTGAGAACTAGAGAGNAACAATTACCACATATAACAAGAGAAGAAAACAAAAAAGAAAAGCTGTAGCTCCTGAGAACTAGAGAGTCCCAGCAATACAAATTCAGACACCACTGAAGAATTGACCTTATCCATGGATCCAGGTTGCAGTCTGTCTCTGTAACAATCCTAAGGGAGGGGACATAGGAAGGGATCAGAATTCTGAACCACAGACTTTTTAATGCACAGGGTTCTGAGATCCCAGATATAATGTGTATTTGCTGAATAAGAAATGTTGAAGAGATCATGATAATATATCTGGAGAGTAGGAAGGAGCTTAGGACAATGTCTGAATAACACTAAATAATTTTGTCTTCTCATTAGAACACCTTGAGTTTTGGATAGCCTTAATAATCTGTTACACAGTAGTAAACAAGCTCATCCATGAGCTTACTCATGATCACAAGGCAAGAGGAGTAACTTAAAACCAGCTCCATAGGCTTTGTAGATTGGCAAAAGTAATTTACATCTGTTACTCTTGTAGCCATTTACCATCATTAATTGTCCTAAATCTTGAAGTATAACATTTCTTTAACTCTCCGAGAGATATACATGGCTTAACATTTATCGTGTGATGTAAAGTCACACTGATTGTTTGACTTTAGACTACTTTTTCTGAGCTTTAATTCCACATTTCAAAAAAGATGAGAGGTGGTAAAATGCCTACTTTGCAGAAGGCTTTGAAGTTTAAAAATGTTAGTTTATGACATTCTTCTATCAGAGAATTCTAACACAATAGATGTTCTTAATATATTAAATACCCCCATATTAA
>NC_048234.1:13272055-13312646 GCF_002007445.2 Ailuropoda melanoleuca | reverse complement strand
CAGTCAAAACTAGAGGCTCTGACGGCCAGGGTCACCGAGGCAGAGGAACGCGTTAGCGAATTGGAGGATGGGTTAGTAGAAGAAAAAACGAAAATAGAAGCTGGTCTTAAAAAAATCCACGCCCACGAATGTAGATTACGGGAGATTACTGACTCTATGAAACGATCCAATGTCAGAATCATCGGCATCCCTGAAGGGGTGGAGAAAAACAGAGGTCTAGAAGAGATATTTGAACAAATTGTAGCTGAAAACTTCCCTAATCTAGCAAGGGAAACAAGCATTCGTGTCCAAGAGGCAGAGAGGACCCCATCCAAGCTCAACCAGGACAAACCTACGCCACGGCATGTCATAGTGCAATTCGCAAATATTAGATCCAAGGATACAGTATTGAAAGCGGCCAGGGCAAAGAAATTTCTCACGTACCAAGGCAAAGGTATCAGGATTACGTCAGACCTGTCTACAGAGACCTGGAATGAGAGAAAGGCTTGGGGGGGCATTTTTAAAGCTCTTTCAGAGAAAAACATGCAGCCAAGGATCCTTTATCCAGCAAAGCTGTCATTCAGAATTGATGGAGAAATAAAGACGTTCCAAAATCGCCAATCATTAACCAATTTCGTAACCACGAAACCAGCCCTACAGGAGATATTAAGGGGGGCTCTATAAAGGTAAAAAGGCCCCAAGAGTGATACAGAGCAGCAAGTCACAACCGATACAAAGACTTTAAAGAGAAATGGCATCATTAAAATCATATCTGTCAATAATCTCTATCAATCTAAATGGCTTAAACTCTCCCATAAAACGCCACAGGGTTGCAGATTGGATAAAAAGACATGACCCATCCATTTGCTGTCTACAAGAGACTCATTTTGAACCCAAAGATGCATTCAGACTTAGAGTAAGGGGATGGAGTACCATCTTCCACGCAAATGGACCTCAAAAGAAAGCTGGAGTAGCAATTCTCATATCAGATAGACTGGATTTTAAACTAGAGGCCATAGAGAGAGATACAGAAGGGCACTATATTATTCTTAAAGGAAGTATTCAACAAGTGGATATGACAATTATTAATATATATGCCCCCAACAGGGGAGCAGCAAGATACACAAGCCAACTCTTAACCAAAATAAAGAGACATATAGATAAGAACACAGTAATAGTAGGGGACCTCAACACCCCACTATCAGAAATAGACAGAACACCCTGGCAAAAACTAAGCAAAGAATCAAAGGCTTTGAATGCCATACTCGACGAGTTGGACCTCATAGATATATATAGAACACTACACCCCAGAACCAAAGAATACTCATTCTATTCAAATGCCCATGGAACATTCTCAAGAATAGATCATGCTCTGGGACACAAAACAGGTCTCAGCCAATACCAAAAGATTGAAATTATCCCCTGCATATTCTCAGACCACAACGCTCTGAAATTGGAACTCAACCACAAGGAAAAACCTGGAAGAAACTCAAACACTTGGAGGCTAAGAACCATCCTGCTCAAGAATGACTCGATAAACCAGGAAATCAAAAAACAAATTAAACAATTTATGGAGACCAACGAGAATGAATACACAACGGTCCAAAACCTATGGGATACTGCAAAGGCAGTCCTAAGGGGGAAATACATAGCCATCCAAGCCTCACTCAAAAGAATAGAAAAATCTAAAATGCAGTTTCTATATTCTCACCTCAAGAAACTGGAACAGCAACAGAGGGACAGGCCTAACCCACTGACAAGGAAGGAGTTGACCAAGATTAGAGCAGAAATCAATGAATTAGAGACCAGAACCACAGTAGAGCAGATCAACAGGACTAGAAGCTGGTTCTTTGAGAGAATCCATAAAATTGATAGACCACTGGCAAAACTTGTCCAAAAACAAAGAGAAAGGACTGAGATTATTAAAATTATGACTGAAAAGGGAGAGGTCACGACCAGCACCATTGAAATTGCAAGGATTATTAGAAACTTTTATCAACAGCTATATGCCAAAAAACTAAACAATCTGGAAGAGATGGAGGCCTTCCTGGAAACCTATAAACTACCAAGACTGAAACAGGAAGAAATAGATTTCTTAAATAGGCCAATTAACTATGAAGAAATTGAGTCAGTGATAAACAACCTTCCAAATAATAAAACTCCAGGCCCAGACGGTTTTCCTGGGGAATTCTACCAAACATTCAAAGAAGAAATAATACCTATTCTCCTAAAGCTATTTCAAAAAATAGAAACAGAAGGAAAGCTACCAAACTCATTCTATGAGGCTAATATTACCTTGATCCCCAAACCAGGCAAAGACCCCCTCAAAAAGGAGAATTACAGACCGATTTCTCTAATGAATATGGATGCCAAAATCCTCAACAAGATCCTTGCTAATAGAATCCAACAGTACATTAAAAGGATTATCCATCATGACCAAGTGGGATTCATACCTGGGATGCAAGCATGGTTCAACACTCGCAAATCAATCAATGTGATACATCATATCAACAAGAAAAGACTCAAGAACCATATGATCCTCTCAATTGATGCAGAAAAAGCATTTGACAAAATACAGCATCCTTTCCTGATTAAAACCCTTCAGAGTGTAGGAATAGAGGGTACATTTCTCAATCTCATAAAAGCCATCTATGAAAAGCCTACTGCAAGCATTATTCTCAATGGGGAAAAGCTGGAAGCCTTTCCCTTAAGATCAGGAACACGACAAGGATGCCCACTCTCGCCACTATTATTCAACATAGTACTAGAAGTCCTTGCAACAGCAATCAGAAGACAAAAAGGGATCAAAGGTATCCAAATCGGCAAAGAAGAAGTCAAACTGTCTCTCTTTGCAGATGACATGATACTCTATATGGAAAACCCAAAGGAATCCACTCCCAAACTATTAGAAGTTATAGAACAATTCAGTAAGGTGGCAGGATACAAAATCAATGCCCAGAAATCAGTTGCATTTCTATACACGAATAACGAGACTGAAGAAAGAGAAATTAGGGAATCCATCCCATTTACAATAACACCAAAAACCATACGTTACCTTGGAATTAACTTAACCAGAGACGTAAAGGACCTATATCCTAGAAACTATAGATCACTTTTGAAAGATATTGAGGAAGACATAAAAAGATGGAAAAATATTCCATGCTCATGGATTGGAAGAATTAACATAGTTAAAATGTCCATACTACCCAGAGCAATCTACACTTTCAATGCTATCCCGATCAAAATACCGAGGACATTTTTCAAAGAACTGGAACAAATAGTCCTTAAATTTGTATGGAACCAGAAAAGGCCCCGAATCTCCAAGGAACTGTTGAAAAGGAAAAACAAAGCTGGGGGCATCACAATGCCGGATTTCGAGCTGTACTACAAAGCTGTGATCACAAAGACAGCATGGTACTGGCACAAAAACAGACACATCGACCAATGGAACAGAATAGAGAACCCAGAAATGGACCCTCGGCTCTTTGGGCAACTAATCTTTGATAAAGCAGGAAAAAACATCCGGTGGAAAAAAGACAGTCTCTTCAATAAATGGTGCTGGGAAAATTGGACAGCTACATGCAAAAGAATGAAACTTGACCACTCTCTCACACCATACACAAAAATAAACTCCAAATGGATGAAAGACCTCAATGTGAGACAGGAATCCATCAAAATTCTAGAGGAGAACATAGGCAACAACTTCTATGACATCGGCCAGAGCAACCTTTTTCACGACACATCTCCAAAGGCAAGAGAAATAAAAGATAAAATGAACTTATGGGACTTTATCAGGATAAAGAGCTTCTGCACAGCCAAGGAAACAGTCAAAAAAACTAAGAGACAGCCCACGGAATGGGAGAATATATTTGCAAAGGACACCACAGATAAAGGACTGGTATCCAAGATCTACAAAGAACTTCTCAAACTCAATACACGAGAAACAAATAAACAAATCATAAAATGGGCAGAAGATATGAACAGACACTTTTCCAATGAAGACATACAAATGGCTAACAGACACATGAAAAAATGTTCAAAATCATTAGCCATCAGGGAAATTCAAATCAAAACCACACTGAGATACCACCTTACGCCAGTTAGAATGGCAAAGATAGACAAGGCAAGAAACAACAATTGTTGGAGAGGATGTGGAGAAAGGGGATCCCTCCTACATTGTTGGTGGGAATGCAAGTTGGTACAGCCACTCTGGAAAACAGTGTGGAGGTCCCTTAAAAAGTTAAAAATTGAACTACCCTATGACCCAGCCATTGCACTACTGGGTGTTTACCCCAAAGATACAGACGTAGTAAAGAGAAGGGCCATATGCACCCCAATGTTCATAGCTGCATTGTCCACAATAGCCAAATCATGGAAGGAGCCGAGATGCCCTTCAACAGATGACTGGATTAAGAAGCTGTGGTCCATATATACAATGGAATATTACTCAGCTATCAGAAAGAATGAATTCTCAACATTTGCTGCAACATGGATGGCACTGGAGGAGATAATGCTAAGTGAAATAAGTCAAGCAGAGAAAGACAATTATCATATGGTTTCTCTCATATGGAACATAAGAACTAGGATGATCGGTAGGGGAAGAAAGGGATAAAGAAAGGGGGGGTAATCAGAAGGGGGAATGAAACATGAGAGACTATGGACTCTGAGAAACAAACTGAGGGCCTCAGGTGGGGGAATGGGATAGACCGGTGATGGGTAGTAAGGAGGGCACGTATTGCATGGTGCACTGGGTGTTATACGCAATTAATGGAGCATCGAACTTTACATCGCAAACCGGGGATGTACTGTATGGTGACTAACATAATATAATAAAAAATCATTAAAAAAAAAAGAAATTTGGAAGGAACTCAAGCACTTCTAGGTTAAAAAGCATCCTACTAAAGAATGAATGGGTCAGCCAGGAAATTATAGAAGAACTTAAACAATTCATGCCAACGAATGAAAATGAATACACATTGGTTCAAGACCTATGGGATATAGCAGGGGCGCCTGGGTGCCACAGCAGTTAAGCATCTGCCTTCGGCTCAGGGCGTGATCCCGGCATTATGGGATCGAGCCCCACATCGGGCTCCTCCGCTGTGAGCCTGCTTCTTCCTCTCCCACTCCCCCTGCTTGTGTTCCCTCTCTTGCTGGCTGTCTCTCTCTCTGTCGAATAAATAAATAAAATCTTAAAAAAAAAAAAGACCTATGGGATATAGCAAAGGCAGTCCTAAGAAGGAAGTCTATAGCAGTAAAGCCTCTCTCAAAAAATTAGAAAAATCCCAAATACACTAGCTAAACCTACACCTAAAGGACCTGGAAAAAGAACAGCAAATAAACCCTAAACCAAGGAAGAAAAGAGAAATACTAAAGAGTAGAGCAGAAGTCAATGAACTAGAAACCAGAAAAACAGTGGAACAGATCAACAAAACTAGAAGCTTGTTCTTTGAAAGACTTTATAAGACCAATAATCCTCTGGCCAGACTTATCCCAAAAAAAGAGAAAGGATCCAAATTAATAAAATCATGAATGAAAGGGGAGAGATCACAACCAATACCAAGGAAAAACAGACAACTGATAGAACATATTATCAGCAACTATATGCCAACAAATTAGGCAATCTAGAAGAAATGGATGCATTTCTGGAAACTTATAAACTACCAAGACTGAAACAGGAAGAGGTAGAAAATCTGAACAGACTAATAACCAGCAAGGAAATTTGAAGCGGTAATGAAAAATCTCCCAAAAAAACAAGAGTCCAGGGACAGATAACTTCCCAAGGGAATTCTACCAAACATTTAAAGAAGAAATAATACCTATTCCACTGAAGCTGTTTCAAAAAATAGAAACAGAAGGAAAACTTCCCAACTCATTCTATGAGGATCGTTCTTGATCCCAAAACCAGACAAAGACCCCACTAAAAAGAAAATTTATAGACCAATATCCCTGATGAACACAGATGCCAAAATTCTCAACAATATCCTAGCCAATAGGATCCAATAGTACATTAAAAGGGCCATTCCTCATGGCCAGGTGGGATTTATTCCTGGGATTCAAGGGTGGTTCAACATTTGGAAATCAATCAACATGATAGAGCACATTAATAAAAGAAAAGACGAGGGGCACCTGGGTGGCACAGCGGTTAAGCGTCTGCCTTCGGCTCAGGGCGTGATCCCGGTGTTATGGGATCGAGCCCCACATCAGGCTCCTCCGCTGTGAGCCTGCCTCTTCCTCTCCCACTCCCCCTGCTTGTGCTCCCTCTCTCTCTGGCTGTCTCTATCTCTGTCGAATAAATAAATAAAATCTTTTAAAAAAATAAAAAAATAAAAGAAAAGACGAGAACCATATGATCCTCTCCTACCTCAATATCATAAAAACCATCTATGAAAAGCCCACAGCGAATCTCATTCTCAAGAGGAAAAAGCTGAGGGCCTTTCCCTTAAGGTCAGGAACATGACCACGATACTGCCTCCGTCAGGCAAACAAAGTGAAAACAGTGACAAGTGGCCTCCAGAACATGTTCCCTTACCTCTTTGATCTGCTTTCTCAAAACCCACAATCCCACATGAAAAATGACAATAATTGTACTTTCAGGAAATTCAAGATAATTTGGAAATCATTATTGAATGAAAAAGATGTAGAGTGATCCAGAGTGAAGATACTGGAGATAGGTCCAAAGATAGGGAGAAGAAAAATAAGGAAATCAATATAAAAACACAGTTGTAGAAACATACACACACAGTGAATGTCAGAAGTCAGGATAAGTTTGCTTCCAGATTCTCCAACGACAATTACTTATTGAATACCTGGTACATATAATTTAGGTAGTCAACCTATTTCGCCTACAAATTCACTATAAACTGTTAAGTCACATCTTTAAGTAAGAGGAGTGGAAAAAGGGTCACCCAGCCTAACAGCTATTCGTGTTGAGCTGGCCTCATTCTGCTTCACTGGCTATACTTTCTTCTCTTCATCTTTGTGATCTGATTGTGCAGAAAGTTAGAGAACCTGTCACTTTTCTGACACCAGAAATGGCATAATTCAAAGCAAACACACACTCACATACAGAGAGATGAGAGACCTTGTCATGATTAGAGGCTGCATTATCTATACCACATTCTAAAAGGCAAAACTACCCCCACCTCTGAGACCACATCTGGGGAGGGATGGTGAGCCAAAGACCAGCGTCTCCCTTTCTTCACTGCGAAGGCAGAAATGCAAACAGACTCAGAAACAGGATGGAATAACGCAGACAGCCCTTCCCATGGAACCTTTAAAATGAGAATGACACACACAATTTACTCCAGTAAGAAGTCATTCCCCAAGCTGCCAGGGTGTCAGACTCCCCGCCTTCAGTGTCCACCCTCACACTGTCCCCATCACAAGCTCCCTCAGCCCACATGGCCTGTAATTGGGCACAGCCAAGGCTAAAGGTCATCTGGGACTAGGGGGCAGAGTTCTGATCTGCCCAGATCCAAGCCCTGACCACCTCTGCCTGGGGACACTCACAGGCTCACCTCTGCAGCTGGGGCCATGGACAGGGGAGTGTCCAGCAGTATGGGCAGGACGTGTCTGCAGCCACCGATAAAGGTATGGGATTCCCAAGTTCCCCAAGGGGCTGTCACTGTGTCCCCTGCAGCTGCAGTGACACTTTCATGCAAGTGTGTTCCAGGTGCGAACCTGACAGCAACTGCCATTGATTAAGTAGGAGGCTTAATGAGGAGCGTGCACAGCCTGGAGGGAAGCTTTTCTGGGTTCCCTGCAGTTGCAGGGAAAGGTCCAAGCCAGAATGAGGGGAGGGAAAGTTTGTTGAGTGTGGGGCAGGGACTTTGCCTGCTGGTTCCCCCAAGCAGGCTCATCATCCCCTCTGATGAGGCTGACCTGTGATTGTCCCTAGCCAAGACCAGATGCTGTGTCTCCAATCCCTGCGGTTTTGCTCTCCTGTCTCTACCTCACACAAGGTCTCTAACCCCCTCAGAACCTCCAAGAACTTTCAAACATCTTCCAGCATCCACAAACCTGACACACCCCTGGACACCCTCTACCCTCACCCTCATCCCCAGCTAAGGTTCCTTTTCTTCATGAGGTTTTCTTAATTGTGCATCTTCTATGAAAAGAGAATCAGGGTTAGAGATGTATGGTAGAGAGGAGAGGTTGGGATGAATGGGGCTCCCCAGTTGGTTCCCTCCCTGTGGGGGGATGGGGCAGATTTGTCCATTGGACAGGAGATTAAGGGGGGGACAAACGGGAGGGCCTGGGAGATGGATTGGGAGCCACTTCTGTGGGACTGGAGCAGGCCAGGATTCCCAATCCAAGGATGAGATAGGACAGTGTGCCAAGTGGACCCTTGAGCTTGAGACTGGCCCAGCCTGTGCCCCTTCCCTGTCTCTTGGGCTGCAAGTATCCCAAAGCATGGCTCAGGGAGGGACCCCATGGGTGGAGTCGCCTGAATCCCTGAGGGAGGGATTGGGGCTTTTGGACAAGTCATATGGAGTGGACCACGGATACTGCCATCAGCAGAGCCTCAGAGTGACATAACACAGATGGAAAACAGCCGAGGTGCCCAAGGTGAGGAGGCCACAATTCCCTGGTGTGGGTTGCTCAGAGAGCTCGAGGTTGAGCTGCAACCAGTCCCAGGCTGCCACTGCTTTTTGATCCCTCATTCCCAGAACAGTGTTCTCTGGAAGGGTGACAACTCATCACACAGTGGACAAGTGGCAAGTGGCCAGGCCTCTCTGAGGACACAGTCTAGCCTGGGCTGGTCCCTCACAGTATCTGCTGTCCACAGGCACACTCTAGCACTGGTCTCCAGACTTGCAGCTTCACATGTGTCAATTAGAGACAAAGAAACCCAGATGCTAACCTCTCTCTCTCCCACATGTCAGCAGCCACAGCCTCTGCTGGGCCTTCTCATAACTCTGGCAGCCCAGTGCCCTCCTCTACCCCATGTCCTACCAGGTTCACCTGGATCCCCACACACCCTGTATTCTCGGCTACACTGCCCTTCTTTCCCTTCCTCCAGTGGACTCGGGATCTTCTCCGCCCCAGGGACTTTGTGCAGTTGCCACCATATACACACGCGTACTTGCACACAAAAAAATATGCTCACTTGCTCACATAACCCTCCTTCCTCGTCACCATAAAGGTCACTTACTCTGACCCTAACTATAAGTTTCTCTCTCACAGGAGCTCATAGCACTAAAATCATTATGCACAAAATTATACATTCTCATCTTTTCTATGTCTACAGCATTTTTTGAGATGTTGACTCATTGTGCCTTTCTCTTTTATCCTTGATCAGTCTCAACAGAGGTTTATAAATTTTGTTTCTTCAAGGAACCAAGTTTTGCCTTTGTTAATCCTCTTATAATTTCCCCCGTTTTATTAATTCTTTGTGCTTATTACTCTTTTCTTTCTACTTTCATTTGGTTTAATTTTCTCGTCTTTTACTAACTTCTTGAGTTGGATTTTTTTTTCTTGTATCTGAACCCCACTTGGTGGGGCATATTTATTTTGTATTACATATGCTTTCTCTGGTTCCCACACACAATCCAATTACATCAAATATTTTATTTTTTAAGTTTTTATTTAAATTCCATTTAGTTAACATACAGTGTAATATTAAATCTCAGGTGTATAATGTAGTGATTCAGTACCTCCATACAACACCCAGTGCTCATCGCAAGTGCCCTCCTTAATCCCTATTCCCTATTTAAGCATCTTTTTTTTTGGTCATATACACTAAGTATAAATTTCCTTCTAAATACTGATTTAACCTTTTCATACAAGTTTTTTTTAATGTCACTTTTCAATTTTTCACTTGTAAACTTCTGCTAATTTTGATTTCTTGTTTGATTCATGGGTTATTTAGAAGTGTGTTAGGGGGATTTCCTAGTTAATCTTTTTGTTATTAGTTTCTTGTTGCCTTCAGGCCCTGCTCTCCTCCAGTTTGGCCTGAGACTGCAGCTGGCCATTCCTTACTGTTTTGTCAAGTTTTAGAGCGTTTTGAGAAGATGCTCCTTTACATTTTACTATTACTTTTCATTTTCTTCAAGGAGATGAATGGTTTGGATGACCTAGATGGCCAGATTCCCAGAAACAAAAAACAAATTGATTTATTACAACTAATTTTTAAAATTAAAAAGTCACCTCAGGGTGCCTGTGTGGCTCAGGTGGTTAAGAGGCTGCCTCTGGGTTTTGGCTCAGGTCATGATCTCAGGATCTTGGGATCTCAGCAATGCCTTGGGCTCCATGCTCAGCAGGGAGTCTGCTTCAGGCCTCTCTCTCCCTCTCCCTCTGCCCTTCCTCCAGCTCACACACTCTCTCTGTCTCTCTAAAATAAATAAATAAATCTTTTTAAATTAATTAATGAATTAAATTTAAAAGTCACCTATAATCCCTCACTGTGCCCAACGTAAGAGCTATTTTCTATTTTTTATTTTTATGAATACATATAATTTTAATTCCAATATGATAATATCCAGTGTCTATTAGTTTCAGGTGTGCAATATAGTGATTCAACAATTCTTTATATTACTCAGTGTTCATCATGACAAGCGTACTCTTTTTTTTTAAGATTTTATTTATTTATTTGCCAGAGAGAGAGAGACAGCCAGCGAGAGAGGGAACACAAGCAGGGGGAGTGGGAGAGGAAGAAGCAGGCTCCCAGTGGAGGAGGGAGCCCAATGCGGGGCTCGATCCCAGGGACCTGGAATCATGCCCTGAGCCGAAGGCAGACGCTTAATGACTGAGCCACCCAGGTGTCCCATGACAAGTGTACTCTTAATCCCCACCATCAGTTTCACCCATTCTAGGTTTTCTTCAACTAAAGGCCTTCTCACATTTGCTAGATTTATAGGTTTTCTCTCTCGAATGAATTGACTAGTGTTGAATGGAAAATATGAGGCTGAATTCTTTTCCATACTCATTACACTAAAAGAGTTTTTCTCCAGATTAAATTCTCTGGTGCTAAGTAGGGTATGGCCCACAGCTGGAGACCTTGCCACATTCTGTGTATTCCAAAGGTTTCTTGTCAGCATGAATTCTTTGATGTTGAGTTACTGATGAGCTGTGGGGAAGATGGTAGAAGAGAAGGAACCTAAGCTCACCTCATCCAATGCAACTAGATAACACCCACATCAGCGTGAGTAACCCAGGAAACCACCCCAAGGTTGGCAGAACAGACTCTCCACAGCTAAATGTAGAGAAGAAACCACACCAAAGAGGGTAGGAAGGGTGGAGATGCAGTTGGGAGACAACTGACCTGCAGTACTGTCTGCAGGTACAGACAAGGGAGAGGAACGACTTCACAATAGGCAGCCCGGGCTTAGGGAAGCCACACAGGGAAGATGAATTCCCATAATATTTGGCTTTGAAAACCAGAGGGGCCTAATTTTTTGTGCGTTCTTACAGTCAGTGGGGGTTAACACCTGGAACTTTAAAAATCAGCAGGCTTGGCTCTAGGAGAGCCGGAGGGCAAGAGGAAACTGAGTCCTTGCTCTTAAAGACAGAACACAACAAACAGCCCCACTGAGATACAGCATAGAAGCAGCAGTTTGAGAAATGTCTGGGGTATTTGGGAAGGAGATTTGTTTACTAATCTCAGAGGTGTGCTGGAGGGGCAGAGATCTTTGGAAGACTTCAACAAAATTGCTGGCAAGCACCAACAATGAATCATGGAACACTACATCAAAAACTAAGGATGTACTGCATGGTCACCAACATAATAAAAAAATTTTATTTTAAAATATCTCCAGCAGACAGGCACAAACCTTGCTAACATTGTGTACCCCACCCCCACGGTCTTCTATGAACCTGCCCTCAGCAGGAATCCATTAAAAGCAGAGACACAAGCAGTATGCAAGTGGCGCCAACAGGGGCCAGCACCACTCCAAAGTGACTCCTGTCCCAGGGACAGGGGAGGCTAACCACATATACCAATCAGACTACAGCCCCAGCAGTGGACTGGGGGCAGACATCTGGTCTGACTGTAGACACTGTCCCCTTCTCAGGGGACAACACAGATAGAGCACCCTGCAGTTTGCAGTTTGGTGCTACTGCAACTCCAGTAAATGCCTGATCTGACTCAACTCCAGCCCAAGGCAGCTCCAGCCTGTCCCACTAACTACACAGGGACCAAACCCTGCCCACAACAGGTAAAGAGAGCCATTGCAGATGACTGGCCTGAGGAAAAAGTGGCTCAGACACAACAGTAGGACACGTGAGACACATATAGGAGATACCCCTGGAGCACCAGTTTCTGGTGAACAGAGGACATTGTACTGCAGGGCACTACAGGACCTCTTCATTACGCCAATACTTTCAAGAATAGGACATGTAGCTAGCTTTCCTAGCACACAGAAACAGGCACAGAGAGTTAGTCAAGAGGAGACAGAGGAATATGTGTCAAATGAAAGAACAGGACAAAATCACAGCAAGAGAGCTAAATGAAATGGAGATAAGTTATATGCCTAATAGAAAATTCAACGTAATGGTCATAAAGATACTCTCTGGATGGAGAAGAGAGTGGAGGACCTCAGTGAGGCCCTCAACAAAGAGATAGGAAAAAAGAATGAATCAGGGATGAAGAACTCAGTAAGTGAAATTAAAAAAATACACTGGAGGGAAATAAATAGTAGACTAGAGGAAGCAGAAGAATGGATCAACAACCTGGAGGACAGAGTAATGGAAAGCAATCAAGCTGAACAGGAAAAAGAAAAAAGAATAATAAAAAATTTAAAATAGACTAAGGGAACTCAACGACAACATCAAACATAATAACATTCATGTTATAGGGATCCCAGAAGGAGAAGAGAGAGAAAAGAGGGCCGAAAATATATTTGAAGAAATCAGAGCTGAAAACTTCCTGAATCTGGGGATGGAAACAGAAATCCAGATCCAGGAAGCACAGAGAGCCCCCAAAAAAATCAACCAAAGGAGTTCCAGACCAAGACACATAGTAATGAAAATGGCAAAAACAAGTGATAAAGAGAGAATTTTAAAAGCAGCAAAAGAAAAGAAAACAGTTATATACAAGGGAAATTCCATAAGGCTATCAGCTGATTCTTCAGCAGAAACTTTGCAGGCCAGAAGAAAACAGCATGATATGTTCAAAGTGCTGAAAGAAGGGGGAAAAAACAAAACAAAACAAAAATCCCCTGCAACCAAGAATACTCTATCCAGCAAGGCTATAATTCAGAATAGAAGGAAAAATAATTTTCCAGACAAAGTCAAAGGAATTCATCAACACTAAACCAGCCTTACAAGAAATGTTAAAGGAACTCTTTGAGTGGAAAAGAAAGACCATAAGCAGAAGTAAGAAAATTAAGAACAACAAAAGCAGTAAAATTAAGTATATCTATAAAAATCAGTCAAGGTATTCACAAAATAAAAGCATGTAAAGTATGACACCATACACCTAAAATGTAGGTGGGGGGGGGAGAGGAGTAAAAATTTAGTGCTTTCAAAATGGGTTCAGGGGCGCCTGGGTGGCACAGCGGTTAAGCGTCTGCCTTCGGCTCAGGGCGTGATCCCGGCGTTATGGGATCGAGCCCCACATCAGGCTCTTCCACTATGAGCCTGCTTCTTCCTCTCCCACTCCCCCTGCGTGTGTTCCCTCTCTCACTGGCTGTCTCTATCTCTATCGAATAAATAAATAAAATCTTTAAAAAAAAAATGGGTTCAAACTTAAGTGACCATCAACTTCATATAGACTGCTATATGCATGAGATGTCATATGTAAACCTAACAGTGAGCATAAATCAAAAACTGGTAATAGGTATGCATAGATATCTATAAAGAGAAAGGAATCCAAGTATATCACTAAAGAAAGTCAGCAAACCATGAGAGAAGAAAGCAAGAGAAAATAGGAACAGAGAACTATAAAACCAACCATAAAACAAGTAACAAAATGGCAGTAAGTACATACCTATCAATAATTACTCCGAGAGTAAATGGACTAAGTGCTCCAATCAAAAGACATAGGGTGGCGGAACGAATAAAAAGCAAGGCCCATCTATATGCTACCTAAAGAGACTCATTTCAGACCTAAAGACACATGCAGATTGAAAGTGAAGTGATGGGAGGGGTGCCTAGGTGGCTCAGTTGGTTAAGTGTCTGCCTTTGGTTCAAGTCATGATCTTGTGGTCTTGATTTTGAGCCCCATTTCAGGCTCCCTACTCACAAGGAGTCTGCTTCTCCCTCTCTCTGTTTGTATTCCCACCAACAGTTCAAAAGGATTCCCCTCTCTCCACATCACCAACACTTGTTTCTCATGTTTTATTATTTTAGCTGCTTTGACAGGTGTGAGGTGGTATCTCATTGTGGTTTCAATTTGCATTTCCCTGATGATCAGTGATCTTGAGCACTTTTTCATGTGTCTGTTGGCCATCTGTATGTCTTCTCTGGAAAAATATCTCTTCATGTCTTCTGCCCATTTTTTAATTGGGTGATTAGAGGGGTTTTTCGATGTTGCGTTGCATAAGTTCTTTATATTTTTTGGATATTAACAGGTATGTCAATTGCAAATATCATTTCCCATTCAGTAGGGTGTATTTTAGTTTTGTAGATTGTTTCCTTGACTGTGCAGAAGCTTTTTATTTTGCTATATTCCCAATAGTTTATTTTTGCTTTCCCCTTGCCTCAGGAGACATAGCTAGAAAAATGTTGTTATGGCCAATATCAGAGGAATTACTGCCTGTACTTTCTTCTAGGGTTGTTATGGTTTCAGGTCTCATGTTTAGGTCTTTAGTCCATTTTGAGTTTATTTTTGTGTATGGTATAAGATAGTAGTCCAGTTTCAGTCCTTTGTAGGTAGCTGTCCAGTTTTCCCAACATCATTTGTTGAAGAGACTCTCTTCTCCCTGTTGCATATTCTTGCCTCATTTGTTGAGGATTAACTGGCCATATAATTGTAGGTTTATTTCCAGGCTCTCTATTCTGTTCCATTGATCTCTGTATCTGTTTCTGTACCAATATCATACTCTTTTGATTAATACAGCTTTGTAGTATATCTTGAATTCTGGGATTGTGATACCTCCAGTTTTTTTTTAAGATTTTATTTATTAATTTGACAGATAGAGACAGCCAGCGAGAGAGGGAACACAAGCAGGGGGAGTGGGAGAGGAAGAAGCAGGCTCATAGCGGAGGAGCCTGATGTGGGGCTCGATTCCATAACGCCGGGATCACGCCCTGAGCCGAAGGCAGACGCTTAACCACTGTGCCACCCAGGCGCCCCTGATACCTCCAGTTTTATTCTTCTTTTTTTCTTTTTTTTTTTTTAATTATTAGTTTCAGAAGTAGAGGTCAGTGATTCATCAGTCTTATATACTACCCAGTGTTCACTACATCACATGCCCTCCTTAATGTCCATCACCCAGTTACCCTATCCCCCCCCTTCCCGTCCAGCAACCTCAGTTTGTTTCCTATGATTGGGAGTCTCTTATGGTTTCTCTCCCTCTCTGATTTCATCTTGTTTTATTTTTTCCTCTCTTCCCCTATGATCCTCTGTTTTGTTTCTAAATTCCACTTATGAGTGAGATCATATGACTATTGTCTTTCTCTGATTGACCTCTTTCGCTTAGCATAATACCCTCTACTTCCAACCACATCATTGCAAATGGCAAGATTTCATATACATCTTCTCTATCCATTTGTCTTTTGAAGGGTATCTGGGCTCCTTCCACAGCTTGGCTATTGTGGAGATTGCTGATTATAAACATTGGAGTGCAGATGCCCCTTCAGATCACTACCTTTGTATCATTGGGGTAAATACCCAGTAGTGCAATTGCTGGATCATAGGGTAGCTCTATTTTCAACCTTTTGAGGAACCTCCTTACTGTTTTCCACAGCAGCTGCACCAGCTTGGATTCCCGCCAACAGTGTAACAGGGTTTTCCTTCCTCTGCATCCTCGCTAACATCTGTCATTTCCTGCCCCATTAGTTTAGCCATTCTGACTGGTGTGAGGTGGTATCTCATTGTGGTTCTGATTTGTATTTCCCTGATGCCGAGTGTTGTTGAGGATTTTTTTCTTTTCTTTTTGTTTCCCCATTGGTTGGCCTCAAGGGCCACAATTTTATTTTATTTATTTTTTAAAATAATTTTTTATTATGTAATGTTAGTCACATACAGTATATCCTTAGTTTTTGATGTGTTCCGTGACTCATTATTTGCATATAACACCCAGTGCACCATGCAATACGTACCCATAACCAGCCTATCCCAATCCCCCACCCCCCTCCTCTCTGAAGCCCTCAGTTTTTTTCCCAGAGTCCACAGTCTCTCATGGTTCATTCCCCCTTCTATTTACCCCCCTTCATTCTTCCCTTCCTTCTCCTACCGATCTTCCTATTTCTTATGTTCCATAAATGAGTGAAACCATATGATAATTGTCTTTCTCTGCTTGACTTATTTCACTTAGCATAATCTCCTCCAGTCCCGTCCATGTTGCTGCAAATGTTGAGAAATCGTTCTTTCTGATGGCTGAGTAATATTCCATTGTATATATGGACCACAGCTTCTTAATCCAGTCATCTGTTGAAAGGCATTTTGGCTCCTTCCACAATTTGGCTATTGTGGACAATGCTGCTATGAACATTGGGGTGCATATGGCCCTTCTCTTCACTACGTCTGTATCTTTGGGGTAAACACCCAGTAGTGCGATTGCTGGATCATAGGGTAGCTCAATTTTTAACTTTTTAATGGACCTCCACACTGTTTTCCAGAGTGGCTGTACCAACTTGCATTCCCACCAACAATGTAAGAGGGATCCCCTTTCTCCACATCCTCTCCAACATTCGTTGTTACCTGCCTTGTCAATTTTTGCCATTCTAACTGGCGTTAGGTGGTATCTCAATGTGGTTTTGATTTGAATTTCCCTGATGGCTAATGATTTTGAACATTTTTTCATGTGTCTGTTAGCCATTTGTATGTCTTCATTAGAAAAGTGTCTGTTCATATCTTCTGCCCATTTTTTCATGTGTCTCTTGGCCATTTGTATGTCCTCTTTGGAGAAATGTCTGTTCATGTCTTCTGCCCATTTCTTGATTGGATTATTTGTTTTTTGGGTGTTGAGTTTGATAAGTTCTTTATAGATCTTGGATACTAGTGCTTTATCTGATAAGATATCTGCAAATATCTTCTCCCATTCTATCAGTTGTCTTTTGGTTTTGTCAACTGTTTCCTTTGCTGTGCAGAAGCTTTTTATCTTGATGAAGTGCCAATAGTTCGTTTTTGCTTTTGTTTCCCTTGCTTTTGGAGACTTGTCTAGCAAGAAATTGCTGTGGCTGAGGTCACAGAAGTTGCTGTCTGTGTTCTCCACCAGGATTTTGATGGATTCCTGTCTCACATTTAGGTCTTTCATCCATTGAGTCTATTTGTGTATGGTATAAGGAAATAGTCCAGTTTCATTCTTCTGCATATGGCTTGTTCTTTTTCTAGATTGCTTTAGCTATTTGGGATCTCTTGTGGCTCCATATAACTTTCAGGATTTTTTGCTTCAGTTCTGTGGAAAATGTTGTTGGTATTTTGATAGGGATTGCGTTAAATCTTTCATTTGGGTAGTAAGGACATTTTAACAGTATTCGTTCTCCTGATCCATGAGCACAGAATATCTTTCCATTTGTGTCATCTTCAATTTCTTTCATCAATGCTTTTTAGTTTTCAGACTACAGGCCTTTCACTTTTTTAAGTTTATTCCTAGGTATGTTATTCTTTTTAATGTAATTGTAAATGGGACTGCTTTCTTAATTTCTCTTTCTGCTTCTTCATTATTAGCGTATAGAAATGCAACAAGTTTCTGTATATTGATTTTGTGTCCCACAACCTTTAAGGAATTCACTGATCAGTTCCAGTAGCTTTTTGGTGGAGTCTTTACGGTTTTCTATATATAGTATCAGGCCATTTGCAAACAGTGAAAGTTGTACTTCTTCCTCTTCAATTTGGATACCTTTTATTTCTTTTTCTTGTCTGATCGCTAGGACTAACAGTACTATATTGGCTAAAACTGATGAGAGTGGACATCCTCAACTTGTTCCTGATGTTAGGGGAAAGGTTCTCAGTTTTTCACCACTGAATATACTAGCTGTTTTTCATTTATGGCCTTTATTACGTTGAGGTATATTCCCTCTAAACCTACTTTGTTGAGGATTGTGGTGTTTTTTTTTTTATCATGTATGGATGTTGTGCTTTGTCAAATGCTTTTTCTGCATCAATTGAAATGACCAGATGGTTTTTATCCTTTCTCTTGATATGACGTATCATGTTAATTGATTTGCAAATATTGAACCACTCTTGCATCCCAGGAATAAATCCCTCTTGATCATGGTGAATGATTTAATGTATTATTGGATTTGGTTTGCTAATATTTTGTTGAGGATTTTTGCATCTATGTTCATCAGAGATATTGGTCTGTTGTTTTCTCTCTCTCTGTAGTGTCTTTATCTAGCTTTGGTACCAGAGTAATTTTGGCCTTGTAGAATGAATTTGGAAGTTTTCCTTCCTCTCCTATTTTTTGAAGTACTTTGAGAAAAATAAGCATTAACTCTTCTTTAAACATTTGGTAGAATTCACCTGTGAAGACATCTGGTCCTGGAATTTTGTCTGCTGGAGGATTTTTTTGTTTTGTTTTGTTTTGGTTTTTGGTTTTTTACTGATTCAAATTTCTTGCTGGTAATAAGTCTGTGTGAATTTTCTACTTCTTCCTGATTCAGTTTTGGGAGGTTATGTTTCTAGGAATTTATTCACTTCTTCTAGGTTGTCCAATTTGTTGGCATTTAGTTTTTCATAATATTCTCTTATAATCCTTTGTATTTCTGTGGTGTTGGCTGTTATTTTTCCTCTTTCTGATTCTGTTTATTTGAGGTGCCCTTTCTTTGGATGAGAGGCTGAAAGTATCAATTTTTTTTTTATCTTTTCAAAGAACCAGCTCCTGGTTTAATTCATCAGTTCTATCGTTTTTTAGTTTCTATTTCATTTATTTCTGCTCTAATCTTTATTATTTCCTTCCTTCTGCTGGATCGGGGTTTTGTTATTATTTTTCTTGCTCCTTTAGGTGTAAGGTTAGGTTGTTTATTTGAGGTGTTTTTAGTTTTTTTTCTTCTTGAGGTAGGCCTATATTGCTGTAAAATTTCTTCTTAGGACAGCTTTTGTGGCATCCCAAAGATTTTGGGCTGTTGTGTTTTCATTTTCATTTGTCTTCATGTATTTTTTTGTTTCCTCTGATTTCTTGGTTGACCCATTCATTGTTCAGTAGCACGTTATTTAACCTCCATGTGTTTGTGTTCTTCCCAGATTTTTTCTTACGGTTGATTTCTAGTTTCATAGTGTTGTGATTGGAAAAAAGGCATGGTGTGACCTGAGTCTTTTTGAATTTGTTGAGATTTGTTTTGAGGCCTAACATGTGATCTCTTCTGGAGAGTGTTCCACGTGCACTTGAGAAGAATGTGCATTCCACTGTTTCAGGATGCGATGTTCTCAATGTATCTGTTGGATCCATCTGTACCAATGTATCAAATCCACTCTTTCCCTGTTGATTTTCTGTTTGTATGATCTATCCATTGCTGTAAGTGGGGTGTTAAAGTCACCTACTATTATGTATTACTATTGATTACTTCCTTTATGTTTGTTATTAGCTGCTTTATGTATCTGGGTGCTCCCATGTTGGGTGCATAAATATTTGCAATTGTTATATATTCTTGTTGCACTGTTCCCTTTATGATTATATAGTGCCCTTCTTCGTCTCATGTTACAGTCTTTTTTTAAAGCCTATTTTGTCTAGGGGTGCCTGGGTGGCTCAGTGGGTTAAGTGCCTGACTTGATTTCAGCTCAGGTCTTGATTTCAGGGTCATGAGTTCAAGCCCCACATTGGGACCTACTTTACAAATTAAATAAATAAATAAATAAATAAATAAATAAATAAATAAATAAATAAGTCTTTTTTGTCTGATATAAGTATTGCTACCCCAGCTTTCTTTTACTTCCATTTGCATGTTAATGCTTTCCCATCCCTGCCCTTCCATTTTTTTTAAAGATTTTATCTATCCATTTGAGAGAGAGAGAGAAAGAGAGAGAGAAAAAGAGCAGAGAGGTGGTTTTTTGGTACTTAAAAAGTTCTTTTTTAATGTGTCGTTTAAAAACAAACTTGGTAGAAGCAAAATCCAAAATTGCCCTTCGCCTCTTGCAACATAAATTAGGTACAGTTCAGAATGAGTGCGGATACAAAACATCCAAGGACAGGGCGCTGGAGGTGGAGAGAGAGAGAGAGGGCGCTCTAAAAAGGGGAATCATTTCATCCGTTGTTACAAAGAACAAACCTTGCTGTACAGGATACACACAACACAAAATAAAGCCTTCAAGGGATTCACACATCAGCGATTTATTTTTTTAAAAGAGGGAGGGTCCTGGAGGTGAGGGGAGAATACTATAAAAGGGAAAAACTGAAAATTGAATATGTGCAAGCGTAAACCAGCCCCAAATACAAACATGGGAGTGGAGGGAAGAGGAGAGAATTCAGATGCAAGTATACAGGTGGGGTATTAAAAAACAAAAACCCAACAACCAAAATTCCAACCTTGTAGCTTGGGTCTGAGTTCAGTTATATAAAAATTAAAAACTGCGGGGCGCCTGGGTGGCACAGTCGTTAAGCATCTGCCTTCGGCTCAGGGCGTGATCCTGGCGTTGTGGGATTGAGCCCCACATCAGGCTCCTCCGCTATGAGCCTGCTTCTTCCTCTCCCACTCCCCCTGCTTGTGTTCCCTCTCTCAGTGGCTGTCTCTATCTCTGTCAAATAAATAAATAAAATCTTTAAAAAAAATTAAAAACTGGGTAAACTTTCCTCACTAAATTCTACAGGACACTCGGATACCTAGCATATGCTTACAAAGTCTACCCCATTCCCTTTTCCCAATCCCAGGGCTCAAGCCCCAACCAGAACCTGACTCACAGGAACCAATCTCCCCTTCCCTGTAACCTAGACCTTTTGCTCTTGGAAAAGGAATATCCAGTGGCTTTGGGGGAAGCAGCCTAGTCTCCCCACTGTCTGATTAATGATTTAATCTCATTTGCTCGGGCACCTGGGTGGCACAGTTAGTTAAGCATCTGACTCAATTTCGGTTCAGGTTATGATCTCAGGCTCATGAGATGGAGTCCTGTGTTGGGCTCCACGCTCATCAGGGAGTCTGCTTGAAATTCTCTGTCTCTCCCTCCCTCTGCCCCTCCCACTTGTGCTCTCCCTCTCAAATAAATAGATAAATCCTAAAAAAAAAAAAAAAGTCAGTCACTCAACCAACTGAGCCAACCAGGCACCCCAAATGAATTTTACATTTTAAAGGATCCAGCTTCAAACTTCCATCTTCCATGCTTCCTCCAGTCAAAAATTCCAGGGAAAGGGGCGCCTGGGTGGCTCAGTCATTAAGTGTCTGCCTTCGGCTCAGGGCGTGATCCCGGCATTATGGGATCCAGCCCCACATCAGGCTCCTCCGCTGGGAGCCTGCTTCTTCATCTCCCACTCCCCCTGCTTGTGTTCCCTCTCTCACTGGCTCTGTGTCAGATAAATAAAATAAAAATCTAAAAAAAAAAATTCCAGAGAAAGAAAAGGTTTTCAGGTATTGTCTTATGTTTGCTTGGGCTGATACAGCATTTTGCTCCAACAGGAACCCACTCTGGAAAACGGTATGGAGGTTCCTCAGAAAGTTAAAAATAGAACTACTCTAAAATTCAGCAATCGCACTACTGGGTATTTACACAAAGAATACAAAAATACTAATCCAAAGGGATACAACCACCCTGATGTTTATTTCAGCATTATCTACCATAGCCAAATTATGGAAACAGCCCAAATGTCCATGACAGATGAATGGATAAAGAAGATGTGGCGTAGAGATACAATGTAATATTACTCAGCCATTAAAGAGAATGAAATCTTGTCATTTGCAATGACACGGACGGAGCTAGAGAGTATCATGCTAGGTGAATTAAGTCAGTCAGAGAAAGACAAATACCATATGATTTCACTCAAGTGTGCAATTTAAGAAACAAAACAAATGAGCAAGGAGGGGGGAGTGGGAAGAGAGACAGGCAATCCAAGAACCAGACTCTCAACCGTAGAGAACAAACGGATGATTACCAAAAGGGAGGTGGCAGGGGAAGGGGGGTTTAAATAAGGTGATGGGGATTAAGGAGGGCACTTGTGATGAGCACCAGGTGTTGTATGGAAGTATTGAATCACTATATTGTACACCTGAAACTAATGACTAGTATTACACTGTATGTTAAGTGACTGGAATTTATTATTTTTTTGAAGTTTAGATTTAGTTTTATTCAGGTCAAATTGTCAAATTTAGTAAAGATGCCTGTTGGCTTCCAATGTATTTGTAAGTTATGTATTTTTTTAATTTAAATTTTAGGTAGTTAACATACAGTGCACTATCGGTTTCTGGAGCAGAATTCAGTGATTCAGGGCGGGGTGGGGCCAAGGGGAGTGTGGAGCCTGACATGGGACTCGGTCTCACGACCCTGAGATCATGACCTGAGCAGAAATCAAGAGTTGGACACTCAACGGACTGACCCACGCAGGGGCCCCTAACTGGAATTTAAATAAAAATTTAAACAAACAACCAAACAAAAGAAAACCTTTGCCTGAGTTAGCATTTTCCAATCATTTTTTGGAATACCAACAGATATTTTTGAAAAGCAAGAAGGTAGAAACCAATCACTAGGGACATCTATGTGGCTCATTCGGTTAAGCATCTGCTTCGGCTCAGGTCATGATCTCAGGGTCCTGGAATCAAGCCCCATGTTGGGCTCCTTGCTCAGCAGGGAATCTGCTTCTCCCTCTCCCTCTGATCCTCCCCCCTGCTCATGCTCTCACTCTTTCTCCCTCTCTCAAATGAATAGATAAAAAAAAGAAAAAAGAAAAAAAGCCGAACAACATGTCTTATGGATATTCAGACATCCCCAGAGGTCCATGTGGCAAATTGCTGAGACCCTCCTGCCAAAAACCAGCACTAAAACTTGCCAAGTGTGTTGAATGACCACCTTGGAAGTGGGTCCTCCAGCCCATTAATCCTTCAGGTGCTGCAGACCCCAACTCCAGGTGCCGCAGACCCCAACTCTGGGTGCCGCAGACCCCAACTTCGGGTGTCGCAGACCCCAACCCCGGGTGCCGCAGACCCCAACTTCAGGTGCTGCAGACCCCAACTTTGTGAGAGACACGCCAGGACCACCCAGCCAAGATACTCCCAAATTCCTGACCCGCAGAGACTACTCAGTGATGTCTTGTCTTAGGCCACTGTATCTTGGAGTAATCTTACACAGCAATAGATAACTGACACAGCACGGCTTGCTATTCATGACTATTCATGTCCCGGCCCCTACCTTTTTATATGGCTTTGTGACTCACCAACATGTCTGCTTCACAGACTAGAAAGCTTTTAATGCTCAACAGACAGCAAGCTGCACCCATACTTCTGAGCCTCCATTCAAGGCAATTTCTCTGCTCACTATGACCTCTCCTGTACCCATTTTCAACCCACACCGCCTCACTCACCCTTTTGCGGGAAGCCTTCTGTGGTAGATGCCTCTCCATGTCCCCAGAATGCCTGCATCCCCTCAAACAAAGATGGTTTCCATGAGGTCCTCTAGACAAGGATGCTTGCTGATTCATGGCATGGTCCAAGTGCCCAACATGGGCAGCTGAGGGCAGGGCTGGGCAGGTATCTACTCACTTGCCTCCAGATCTGGCTGAAGATGGACATCCTCACTTTTATGGGCTTTATGGGGGTTCCCTGTACCTGCAGGCCTTCCCTTTGGGCCCACACTACCTTTCTATAGGCTCAGAAGTTCCAAGAGTTCTCTCTTCCAGCCAGATATCTGAAGGAGAGGAGAGGAGCCCAGGGGATTGAGTGGGAACTCACAGCAAAGGCCGAATCAGGGATCCCTGGAGCCAAGATCCGCTCACCCTTTCCATGAGCCACCTGCCCTATTTATTGTGCCTCTAGCCTCCTGAGAGAGCCCCAGTCCATCTCTAGCTGGATGCCACATCCCAGGAACAGACTGCTCAGCGAAGCTGGGAATTGGGCTCTTCCTCCCTATCCCAACACCATATTCATCGCTTGCCTGACCCCACTGCCACTCTCCCCTCCTACCCCTCCTAACCCTAACCCATGGATGTTCCCTGATGAAACAAGCCCTAGACAGAACCTAATACACACAAATAAAAGCAGTTCTTTATTGAACTGACTCCTGACCACAGATAAACCCCATGTAGAGGTCAGTACAGCAATGCAAGGAAAGCGAGGCAGGGGCTCGGGTTTCAGGCTCCTCCTGTCAGAAGTTTCTGATTGCGGAGAACAGGGCTACACAGAACCTCATCAGCAGCTGGTCATTAATTACAGCAGAACAAACCCAAATGATATTTGGAGGAACAGAGGAACCTGAAAGGCCCTGGCAGGGACATTTGTTGGTCTGACACTTGGCTTTATTCATGCACTGCCTTTGTCCCTGCCTGCCAGAGACAGACACTGTCTTGAGACAATGAGAGTTCCCTCAGGGACCATTTCTCAGGTGTGACCTCTTCAATGGAAACTGAAGCCTCTAAACACACTGTGAACAGACGACTCATGAAAAACTGCTGAATTGTTCCCAGTCTGTCGTCTAATCAATAAAACTGCCCATCTTTGATGGAAAGATCACACACAGTATTTCTGACCTGGGCTTTCCCTGTCTAAATCCAGGATGGAAATTCTGATGGTGTCACCAATACCAGGACCAAAAATTGCTTTGCTAGAGTCCAACTTCACGTTCTTAAGTGAGAGTGGCAGGGTACTGAGGGAAGCGACAAGGCTCTTCTTGACACCCAAATCACCATTCTCATGGCCCAAGAGTCTCTGCCACAGGACAGGTACACATATGTCGTGCAGGATTCACATACATGGGCTTCCCCACAGCCAACAGGGCATACACCACGGAGTGCCACTCCAGCTCTTGGCACATCCAGCACTCATTCTCAGACCTGCCCACCCTCAAAGTCGGCAGCAGCTCCTCCAGATCCTCTTCTGTCTCCAGCTGGCTGACTGCCCCATTGGGCAGAGAGGATGTCAACGGGCCCACTTTGATGTCATGATCAAACAAGCCCTCAGAAGGTGAGCTGCAGATGCTCTCATTAAACATTCTGTTCTTGGGCTGCCTGGCTGGCTGAGTCAGTGGAGTATGCACTCTTGACCTCAAGGTTGTGACTTTGGGCCCCACACTGAGTGTAGACATTACTTAAAAATAAAATCTTTAGGGGCACCCTGGTGGCTCACTTGGTTAAGCATCTGCCTTCTGCTCAGGTCATGATCCCAGGGTCCTGGGATGGAGTCCCACATCAGGCTCCCTGCTCTGCAGAGAATCTGCTTCTCCCTCTCCCTCTGCTGCTCTCTTGCTATGTCAAATAAATAAATAAAATCTTTAAAAAAAATAAAAATAAAATCTTTAAAAACACAAAAAGAAAAGAAAACAAAACAACAAAATTCTGTTCTTCATCACTTGGACAAAGTGCAGCCCCAAGGTCCATGCACTAGTCCCCTTGACCAAGTCACAAAGTTCTGGATGTCTTGGTCTGCCTGACCTCTGACTCAGATGGTGCTTCCTGGTCACAATCATTAAGCCACTCCGCACGCCTTTCAACACACTATTCACCTCATTTGCATATCATCTTCCCTTTCAGACTAGAGAATAGAAAGGGCCCCAAAGATGCAGAAGATGTGGGGCACCTGGGTGGCTCAATCGATTAAGCATCTGATTCTTGGTTTCAGTTCAGGTCATGATCTCAGGGCTGTGAGACTGAGCCCTGCATAGGGCTCCGCACTCACCGGGGAGTCTGCTTCTCTCTCTCTTCTGACCCTCCCCTGACTCACACTTTCTCTCTAAAGTAAACAAATAAAATCTTAAATTAAAAAAAAAAGGATTCAGAAGATCTCTAGCAGACATCTGGCCACATCCGTAGCACTTTGGCTGGCCAGAGGCCTCTGCTAGACAAACGTGGTGCTGTGACTAATCTGAATTGTCCATCAGCCTGAGACCACATGTCAACAAGGTCCACCTGGCACCAGCTCCTCGTCTCCACAAACATCAGTCTTCAACATACATTTCTTCACCGGATGCAACACACTGGCAAGGTCTGCATAGCTTCAAGGATGGGTATGACCTCCTGCGTCACATGCTTGTATCTCTTCAGCTCTGCCAGCATCCTAGGCTTCCCTCCACGCCCAATGCTAACATGGGCTCATGCAGCACATCCTACATGTTCTCATTTTTGACATAGTAGCAAAAGCTCTTGCCTTCTGACAGGGAGACAATCGGCATTTCCTCATTCCCAATGCAAAAGACAGACAAATCGCTTCAGTGGCAGAACGAGAGGGTAGATTCCTCTTTTCTAGTTTGGCATGTTTCTTGTTCAACTATCTCACTGTACTGGTCCCTCGTGAAATACATGGAATTGTCTTCTCTTTTTTTTTTTTTAAAGATTTTATTTATTTATTTGACAGAGATAGAGACAGCCAGCGAGAGAGGGAACACAAGCAGGGGGAGTGGGAGAGGAAGAAACAGGCCCATAGCAGAGGAGCCTGATGTGGGGCTCGATCCCATAAAGCTGGGATCACGCCCTGAGCCGAAGGCAGACGCTTAACCGCTGTGCCACCCAGGCGCCCCTGTCTTCTCTTTTTAGACAGTAAAAGGTTCAAACAGCGATAAGACTGTTGTTTGGCATCACACCCGAGATCCTCCCTGGATGCAGCTGGGAACTGTGACAGTGATGGGGAGTTGTACTGGCTGGAAACTAACACAGGTACAGCTTGTTGGAGATGCTCAGCCAGGTCTCCCTTCCAGGGCAGCTGGGCACTCACTGACCGCAGACTTAGACTCCTCAGTGCAGATGCGCCACATGCCCCATGGCCAACTAATAGCAAGTGATTCTTCCCTTACCTGATTAATATACCCGAGGGTGTTTAAAGTCTGTCTCTCCAGGAATCCATCAAAATCCTAGAGGAGAACATAGGCAGCAACCTCTAGGACATCGGGCACAGCAACCTTTTTCATAACACATCTCCAAAGGCAAGAGAAACAAAAGATAAAATGAACTTGTGGGACTTCATCAAGATAAAAAGCTTCTGCACAGCCAAGGAAACAGTCAAAAAAACTAAGAGGCAGCCCACGGAACGGGAGAAGATATTTGCAAATGACACAAATGATGCTACAGATAAAAGACTGGTATCCAAGATCTACAAAGAACTTCTCAAACTCAATACACAAGAAACAAATAAATCATAAAATGGGCAGAAGATATGAAGAGACACTTTTCTAATGAAGACATACAAATAGCTAACAGACGCATGAAAAAAATGTTCAAAATCATTTAGCCATCAGGGAAATTCAAATCAAAACCACACTAAGATACCACCTTACGCCAATTAGAATGGCAAAAATTGACAAGGCAGGAAACAACAATTGTTGGAGAGGATGTGGAGAAAGGGGATCCCTCTTACATTGTTGGTGGGAATGCAAGTTGGTACAGCCACTCTGGAAAACAGTGTGGAGGTCCCTTAAAAAGTTAAAAATTGAGCTACCCTATGACCCAGCCATTGCACTACTGGGTGTTTACCCCAAAGATACAGACNAGAATGGCAAAAATTGACAAGGCAGGAAACAACAATTGTTGGAGAGGATGTGGAGAAAGGGGATCCCTCTTACATTGTTGGTGGGAATGCAAGTTGGTACAGCCACTCTGGAAAACAGTGTGGAGGTCACTTAAAAGTTAAAAATTGAGCTACCCTATGATCCAGCAATCACACTACTGGGTATTTACCCCAAAGATACAGACGTAGTGAAGAGAAGGGCCATATGCACCCCAATGTTCATAGCAGCATTGTCCACAATAGCTAAGTCATGGAAGGAGCCGAGATGCCCTTCAACAGATGACTGGATTAAGAAGCTGTGGTCCATATATACAATGGAATATTACTCAGCCATCAGAAAGAACGATTTCTCAACATTTGCTGCAACATGGACGGGACTGGAGAAGATAATGCTAAGTGAAATAAGTCAAGCAGAGAAAGACAATTATCATATGGTTTCTCTCATCTATGGAACATAAGAACTAGGAAGATTGGTAGGAGAAGGAAGGGAAGAGGAAAGGGGGGTAAACAGAAGGGGGAATGAACCATGAGAGACTACGGACTCTGGGAAACAGACTGAGGGTTTCAAAGCAGAGGGGGGTGGGAGACTGGTTAGCCCGGTGATGGGTATTAAGGAAGGCACATATTGCATGGTGCACTGGATGTTATGCAACACGTAATGAATCATGGAACTTTACAACAAAACTAGGGATGTACTGTATGGTGACTAACATAATATAATTTTAAAAATAATAAATAAATAAGAAGTCAAATGGAAACCAGTATTCAGAGGGGGTGCAAGGCAGACAGAGCAGGGGAGGAGACAAGAAGAAAGGAAGAATTAGCATCCAGTTTTGGCCAAGAGAAACCTGCAGCCATGAGGATGCCCCTTGCGAGGGGCTGGGAGGCCTGGTGAGTACGCTACCTCTCAAGCTCGCCCACCACGGGTTTCCTCTCTCTCCAGCCGGTCAGCAGGAGCACAACATCATTTCAGAGAACAGGACAGGGTAACAGTTAGCATCCAAGGCCCCAGAGGAACATAGCTGGGGGGTGCATGGCCTGGCACTCCTCCCATCCAAACCTCCTCTCTGTATCAATGAGTCTCTTTGGAAGCTCATGTGAGGTCAGCCTTTTCTGTCGGCAGGGCCTAGAGCCCAGCTGAAAGATGAGAGGACCAGAAACCAAACAAAACCCCTCTCCTGGCTGAATGTCCACACAGCTCCAAGAGCCCCACACTGAGCAGGGGGAGAGCTCAATGTAGTGAGCACAAGCACGGGAACACTGCTGGGCATGCTGCGCAGCGAGCCTTTCTCAAGGACTTCCACCAAGAAACTTGGTACACTTTCCTCCAAAGGGCCCAGGACACACACACACACACACACACACACACACACACACACACAAATCACACCTGAAAATTCATCAAGGCTTTTAAAACCATGAACTTGAGAAGTTCACTTGGGATAATAAATTATTTGCTGATAAAAATCATTTGGGGAATTAATATAATGAAATGGAAAAATTCAGGCCATTGCAACTCCAACATGAACAAAGGCAGCCATGAGGAAGCCCTCTCCCCGACAAAGTCGTGTGTCCCTGAACTGCCAAGACCCGCCCTCACCACCACCACCACCACTTGGGGCCTCTCTTCTCCTTGAGAAGCTCCCGATAGCAGCTGACCATGTTGTTCATGCCCCGGCAGACTCTGAGGCTGTGCTCCGGGTTGGGGTCTTTGCCACTGATGGTCTGCAGGCCAGCATCACAGTGTGCCAAAGCCATGGCCAGAGGTCTGGCCCTAAACTGGCGGAGGACAGGTGAGCCACCCTCACACTCCTCTCCAGCTGCGTGCTCCTGCCCCAGTCCCATCGGTGCCTCACTGGATAGGTCTGGCCCGGGGCTCTGCCACAGCTCCACCACGTCCGCCTCTGTCACCTCTCCCAAACCCCACCGAGGGCCAGGGCCATGCTAAAGTTTCTACATGCAGCCTGCTGGCATCCTACTGGATGCACTCGGGCCACAGCTTCCTCCACCCCCCATTCAGTGCAGCTGGCAGGACCTCCTCCCAGGACTCAGTGATGTTGTAGACAGCGTCAAGAATGTTGTAGTCTCTATGGACTCTGAGAAACAAACTGAGGGTTTCAGAGGGGAGGGGGGTGGGGGAATGGGATAGACTGGTGATGGGTAGTAAGGAGGGCACATATTGCATGGTGCACTGGGTATTATATGCAACTAATGAATCATCGAACTTTACATCAGAAACCAGGGATGTACTGTACGGTGACTAACATAATAAAAAAACATCAAAAAATAAAAAAATAAGAAACAAAAATAAGGATAATATAACCCTCAAAAAAAAAAAAAAAAGAATGTTGTAGTCTCGCCAGAAGTCAAGGACCACCAACTGCTGGTTCCTGCCTCCCACCCTCAGCGCCAACAGGCGGAAGACCCTCTGCAGGTAGCAGGCCTTGAAGGGGGCAACCATGTCCTGGCTCGTGGGCTGGACGAGGGCTGTGGTTTTCTTGGGTAGGTTCTCCACACAGACGTGGTCCAAGAGGTCGTCCAGGTTCCCCGAAGGTCGCCGATTGGGCGCCCTCTCCCTGCTCCCACTTGAGGGCCTCCAACAGGCTGCGAGCCTTCTCCTGGAGGAGCGTGACACTGACAGGCACATTGCGCTGGTTCTGGTCCTCCGTCCACACACTCAGCAGCCACTCCATGTTCTCTATCACCAGGCTGCGGCTGCGCGTCAATCTGGGGGCCGCCTGGGAACTCGCTCCGATCTTGTCACGAATGGTAGCCACAGCGGAGGCAGACAGCCCCCACACCTTCCCGATTCTACTCATCTTCTCTCCAGCTTCTAAGTGCCACAAAACCTCAAGCTTCCCCTGCAGGTTGACAGCCTTGCGGTCCCACTTGGTGCTTTGGAACTGGCTCGCACTGGGCAGCCTCTTCAGAGGGATCTTTAGGCCAGAAATGGTGGAGGAAAACTGAGGGCTTCAGAGGGGAGGAGGGTGGGGGACGGGCTAGCCCAGGAATGGGAATTAAGGAGGGCACGTATTGCATGGAGCCCTGGGTGTTATACACAAACAATGACTCATGGAACGTCACATCAAAAACTAAGGATGTACTGTATGGTGACTCACGCAACATAATAAAAACAAAACAAAACAAAATAGAAATGGTGGAGGAGGCTCCATCTGCATCACTTTCTCCAGACATAGCTGAAGATTATGTGTGTTCCCGCCCTGCGCCCGCCAATTTCAACGCCGCTGCTGCCCTGGCCCTGACCTGCTGTAAAATGGGGAGAAAAGGCTTACTGGTGGGAAGTGTAGACAGGCTTGGATAAAACCTGTTCAAGACCATTGATAAACCTCCCTCATTTGGCCACAGAGCTCACTTCAACTGGATGAATTCTAGCCCCATGGACTAAACGAACTTCAGCCCCAGTAACGCAGCAAGCATCTGAAAAGCCACTACCACTTTGTAACAATGCCTCCCACTGGGCATACTGTCCTAAGTCACCTACTTCAGCCTGCCTCCCAAAGGATCCAGGGTAACACAACGCACAAGCTGATGTCAGACCAAAGGCAGAAATCAGAAATTAACAGGTTGGGGGAGAAGGGGTGCCTCAAAGCATTATAGCTGGGTACAGGAATTTATAACAACTGAACTCTGAGTGTTCAGGCAGCCAAGGAGGAAAACAAGAAGCTGTCCAGTTACAAGAAACACATTTGCATGGATCTGAGCTTGCAGAGACCCTGAACAATGTAATTAAGGATATCAAAACTCACAGTTTTTGCTTTGTGTTGTTTTGTTTATTTATTTTGCTAGAGGTAATAGCTGACCTTTGAACAACTCGGAGTTAGAGGACCCCCCCCCCACAAGCAGGTGAAGATCCACTTACAACTTCTGACTACTAATAACTTACTGTTGACTGGAAGCTTTACCGGTAACATAAGCAGTCAATTAACACATACTTTGTATGTTATATGTATTATACACTGTATTTTTACAATAAAGCTAGAAAAAAAAAAGAAAATGTTATTAAAAGCATAAAGAAAACACATTACAGGGCGCCCCGGTGGCTCAGGCACTTAGTTAAGTGTCTGCCTTCCACTCAGGTCATGATCCCAGAGTCCCGGGATCAAGCCCCGCATTGGGCTCCCTGCTCAGTGGGGAATCTGCCTTTCCCATGTTTTGCAGTCTCTCAGGAAGCTCCAGGAATGACAACTGGGGGCAGGGAGGGCAGGGTGTGGCCCACTCACCTGACAGGAGAAACCTGGCTATGCTCCTTGCCTGATCTGGCCTCCCTCCCATGTATGCACAGTGTCTATAAGCAACTCCCTCTCTCCTCCTGGGCAAGCCCCTGGGTTACCCGCCTGGGATCACAAACACTCAAGTACCCTGTGACACAGAGGCAAGCTTTGGTCCCTGTCATGGGGGACAGCCATCCCTGGAGAGGCTAGATAATGCCCAAGGACCAAACGCCCTCCCCACATCAAGGAAAGCCTGACCAAGGAATGTGAGGCCAGCTGTTTGCCACAAAATACCTCAGTTCCCTTCCCCTCCCAAAAGAGACAGCCATACTAGGCTGCCATGAGGACTGAAGGTGAGACAGCCCTCCACAGTGCTCAGCACCAAAGCAGGGGCTCCAGGGACATCCATGTGCTGAAGGCTGGAGCTGACCTAGAAGCTTGGCAGGCCAAGAGGGCAGAGGAGGCGAAGAGAGGTGGCAGCTAGGGCGGGGGGCGTGTTCTGAGGTGGGCAAGACAAATGACTCCTAAAGAGCGACTAAAAAGAAAGTGTTGAGCTGCTTGTGACATTGGAAGGGCCCCCAGCGAGAGATGAAGTGAAACAGCAGGTGCAGAGCATAAACGGGGCTTTCTTTGGAAGTGTCTATATAGCTACACATACACACATACGTGTGTGTGCTGCATATGCATATAAAAAACAAGGGAGAAAGGACACACAAAGGCTAACAACGGCCGTCTCCAGAGAAGCAGACCAGGTATGAGGCTTGAACTCTACACACTTTTGTTAAAATTTGAATTGCTTTATAATACACATTTATTACATTGTAAGATTTAAAACATAATGGAAGGATAGATAAACTGATACTGATCAGCATATTACTTTCTATCTCTGTGCAACAGAAACTATGACTAAATTAATAACAGAAAACGCACTTTGGAGAAGTAGACAGTAAGATGGGGAGGAAGAGCCTATGGGGGTGGGGGCCGGAAAGAAGCAAAGCCAAGATCAAAGCCAGCCCAGAAGGCACAGTCAAGGCACCCCAGACAAAGGAGAGGTATCCCAGGCACCATGACAGGCCCGTGCGGTCAGTCCTGCCCACAGCTGTGTCTTCTGGGCCTACCGAATGCTGTTTTAAATTGTGAACTGGTGCCAACAATAAAAACCTAGACTTAGACTTTCCTGACAGGAATGTTTAGCCACATCCAAAAGAAGCTGAGACCAGGCAACTCCCTCTGCACCCCAGCCTCACCCCTGTGCCTTTGGATTTGGGCACTGGGGTCCTGAGACCTCAGGACAAGCACCTACTGTACTATTCAGAGAGTGTAAGCCTGGGGATACCCCACCCTCACAACCCAGAGCTGAAGAAGGCTGCAGGGCAGGCTCCAGGGCCAAGTCTGAGGGTGAAGGGAGGTGGGAGGAGGCTGGGCACAGCTGCTGAAGTGACCCTCCAAGGAAAGGTGGTGAGGTGGGGGGAGGGGGTGCAGGGAGTGGTAGGCAAGATGTTGCATCTTTGACTTTGGAGAACTCATAGCTCACCTGAGCTCCATCTGTGAAGGGTTTGGCCGGCTCTGCCAGGTCTCCAGACCACTGGTCCTCAGTGGAGGACCCTGCGCTGAGTGGAGAGGAAAGTGTTAGTGTCCTCAGCCCCACCCTAAGGACACAGGGGTCAGGTACCCAGGCCAATCAATCAACCAATCAATCAGGCAGTTAGCCTGTACCCAGGAGCTGGATGAGACAAAGGTCTGCCCTCCAAATCACACAGAACACCCTGCCCTGGCCAGCATGCAGCTCCCACATTGGTCCACATAAACAGATATACCTCAAGAGTACACCCAGAGACCCTGAAACCCAAGTCACTGAAACGCCAAGGAAATGACCATGAGAAAGAACCTTCCTTTGGCTGTAGCCAGACATTCAGTAAAGGGTTGACTCAGCAGGCCCCGGTTGTCCTAACCCTGCACGTTCCACTTTGGCTCCTGACCTGCTCCTAAGAGGTAACCTCTAAGCCCTTAGAAAATTCTGCCTGTTAAAAGTGTCTTTGTGGGGCGCCTGGGTGGCTCAGTCGTTAAGCGTCTGCCTTCTGCTCAGGGCGTGATCCCAGAGTGCTGGGATCGAGCCCCACATCAGGTTCCCTGCTCTGCTGGGAGCCTGCTTCTTCCTCTCCCACTCCCCCTGCCTGTGTTCCCTCTCTCGCTGGCTGTGTCTCTCTCTCTCTGTTAATAAATAAATAAAATCTTTAAATATAAATAAATAAATAAATAAATAAATAAATAAATAAATAAATAAATATGTCTTTGTTTACCTAAGGACTTGGGCCAAACCAGGCAGTTCATGCTAACAACGTGACTTATAGTGGTGACCCCGGGCCACACCATGCCAATGTGACCTCTGGGAGGAGTTGAGATTAAGTAACTAAAGTCAGTATGCTCCATGCTTATGTGACTGACCCTTAATAAGAACCCTGCCCACCAGAGCTCAGGTAAACATCTCTGGTTGCTGCACTGTCACATATTATTGCTGTGAGAATTAAGCAGTGTCCACATGACTACCCTGGGAAAGGACATGTGGAAGCTCATGGCCACTATCTCCCAGACTATGCACCTTTTTCCATTGCTGATTTTAATATGTATCTTTTCACCGTAATCAACTATGAGTATAACAGCCTTGTTGAATTCTGTGACTCCTTCCAGCAAATCATTAAGACTAAGGGTGGTCTTAGGGACCACCGCACACACCTTGACAGTGACAGCCAAGGAAAAAGTCTGAGACATCTGGCTTCTGAACTTCCTGACAGAATCTTAGCAATCATCTTCCAGGGCACCCAAAGAAACCAAGGGCCAGACCCTCTACCCTCTCTCATGTGGGGCCACTGGAGGGGCCAGGAACAGGCCCAGATCAGGAAAGGGCATGAGCAAAGGAAGAAGTGTTCATGTACATGTGAACTGCAGCAAACTTGAATCCATGTGATTTCAAGGATGAATGGACATAACCACACACATCCCACAAGATCCACATGAGTACCAGGCCTGAGTCCATTCGGGGACTAGTAGGCTGCTGTTCCAACATCCGCAATGTTATGTGCCAAATCGCGCTTTTTTTTTTTAAGTTTATTTATTCTTTCTTTAGTCATCTCTACAGCCAACATGGGGCTCCAACTCATGATCCTGGTTTCAAAAGTCACATGCTCTTCTGACTGAGCCAGCCGGGTGCCCTGCAAAATCTCTCTATAGTGTCCAACACCTAAGTACCCATTCAGTGGAAAGCTGAGAACTAGAACTAAAAGACCTCAAAGGAGGCGGCAAACATTGGATGTTGGTCAGGAGACAGCCTGCCTCGGAACACTGGCAGCAAGCTTGGAAAGAGCACAGTACTACAATCCAACACCCCACAAAGACTACAGACACGTGCCTCCAAAATGCCTCACCTGCACCTCACGTTCGTGCCTAAGCGAAAAGTCATACATTATCAAGGTTTTCCTTAGCAGTAACTGAATCCAGTTTGCAGCATTTCCAACACGTGCAGAACCAGATTCATCATGTGCCCCTCAGACACCCCAGCAGTGGCCTCCTTTCAGTTTCTAATTGTCTTAATTCCAACCTCTTCCCTTTGTTCCCATAGCTCTAGGAGTAGATACTACTCCCTGCAGTCCTTACTGCCATGACACCTTACAGTTCTTTCTACACTTTTCTCCTCCTCCAATAACTGGTTAAATGATTTAGACTAAAATTCCCTCCGTTAAAACGAGTGATGTGTTACCATTCCTCAAAAGGTCAAACAGCCTCACCATATGACCCAGCAATTCCACTCCTAGGTAAATAACCTAGAGAAATTAAAATCTTTGTGTCTCTATGGGTTTGCTTATTCTGGACATTCCATTGAAAGGAATCATGCAGTGTGGCTTTTTGTGACTTACTTCCTTCATGAGTGTCATGTTTTCGGTGTTCATCTATGTTGAGGTATGTAATTATCTCTGTTTTATGGACGCCAGGGCATTAGGAGGAGAAGAATGGAGAGTGACTCCTAATGGACAGAGTTTCTTTGGAGATGTTTACGTTACGGTATTAGGCAACAGTAATGGTTGCACAATCCCATAAATATACTAAACCCAGGAACTGTACACTTTTTTGGTATGTAAATTATAACTTAGTAAAGCTGGTTTTGTTTCTAATTGCTATGATTTCTACTTCTTTTTTTTTTTAAGATTTTATTTATTTATTCGACAGAGATAGAGACAGCCAGCGAGAGAGGGAACACAAGCAGGGGGAGTGGGAGAGAAAGAAGCAGGCTCATAGCGGAGGGGCCTCGATCCCATAACGCTGGGATCACGCCCTGAGCCGAAGGCAGACGCTTAACCGCTGTGCCACCCAGGCGCCCCTATGATTTCTACTTCTTGATACAGAGAACCAAGAAAGCAAAAGGCACTGCAATAGTATGTGGGAGCAAATGCATGAACAAATGCCAGGATGAACAATGGCATCCTAACCAACCACCTCTCCTTCCTGTTTCATGGTAATCCCCTTCTCACAGGCACATAGGCATACATCTGGCCTAAGACAAAGATGTCACATGGCAGGAAATGCGAAGCCATCTCTGGCCAGGCCAACCTCTGCGCTCACCTCCTTCTGTCCCATCCCCCCCCCCGAGAAAGGACGACACCCTAATCGTGACTGGTGGCCTCACTATCCAACTCTCCAAACAGACTAAGCCCCAACAGGGCAGAAACCTTGCTTGTTCCCTTCCCTGCTTGACATATACGGCCTGGAACATGGCATGCATTCAGTGATCTTGTGAGAAAGTAAAAAAGGAAGAGAAGGGAGGCCCAGCACACCCTGAGAAGGTGAAATGTCATGCCAATGTCGAGCTCACATCTCTGGGGAGCTCGCAGACTAGAAAAATGCTCCAAACGTGGTGCAGCTTCTGAGTCTTATTTACAGCAATGAGAACTCTGGGCCAGGGTCATGGGTTGTGTCCCCTTCTGCATTCCCCAGCCCCCAGGCATCCCAACCAGCCCCTGGGCCCCTGTGGCTCACCAGTCTCCTGCATCATCTGAGCAAGGTCCTCCACCAGCGCCACAGCCTCCTCACCACTCCCAGGGTGCTGGGACTCCACCCAGACCTGGGTGTCAGGTGGCAGCACACCCAGGAACTGCTCCAGCACTAACAGGCCCATCATCTACTCCTTGGAGTGTGCTTCGGGCCTCAGCCACCGGCAGCACAGCTCTCACAGCCTGGCTAGGGCCTCTTGGGGCCCTGCTGCCTCTTCATAGCGGCAGCTGCCAAAGGGCTGCTGGGGCCCCTGCAGAGCCTGGACAGCAGGGTTGAGGGCTGAGGTCTGGAGAGGGGTTCAGGATCCCAGGGGGCAGCCTCATCTTTCTCCATCTTGATGATCACGAGCTCTTCCTGAGTGAGGGGTGCTGGGTTGGCTGCCATGACAAGACTTTGGGAAGTTGGCCTCCACTGTGCTCACTCAGGCCACACACTGTCTTCCTGGGACAAATGCCCACCCAGTTAGGGCCACAGATCATGCACGCCCCTCCAGTCACCCATACCCTGAAGGCCACTTGCTGCTAGGGAAACTGTCCCCAGGTCCGGCTGGCTGGCAACCTGGTAGGAGATACCTCCAGTCTCAACCTCCCCATCTGTGTCCTCAAGAGAACGCCTGGCACTGGGAATCTGGTTAAGAGTGAACCCACCCCTGCGGAAGTTTACAATAGCTCATGCCAGACTGGCTAAAGGTAGAAGAGCTGTTCCTGAGGATAGGGGGCATGGACATGCCAGGTTTCAGTGAAATGAGAGAACCCCACGAGCAGGCAGGCAGGTGGGAACTAGCAGAGGGTCATTGCCCAGGGAGGGTCTGAGCAAGTGAAGGATGCAATCTGCCAGGCACCAGGAAGAGTGATGTGGGGGACAGACGGAAGGGCAAGATGTTAGCTAGGGACAGCCGCGGTGCAGCCAGCATGGGCCAGGCACAAAGATAGCAATAGCTGACTCCTACACTGGAAGGCCTTCCTTCCCCCATGGCCGACTCCTATGGAGCCTGAGAGGCTCAGCTCAAACCAAAAAGCCAAGGTCAAAAAGTGACAAGGAGAGATGTCCGCTCTACAATGTTAAACAAGGAAGTAATCTGTGGCCCTCCTCACACAACATGATCCCACTAATGTTAACCTTTTCAGCAACATTTAAAACAAACCTGTGTGTGTGTATGAGTGTACAGGAGGTACGGGTAAGAATGTTCAGAAATGGGTCCTGAGAAACAGACTCCCAACGGGCGAAATCTGGGGAGGGTAACTGGAGGAGGACGTCCGCGTTTTCTTTTCTAAATCTCTACATACTGTCTGATTTGTTGTTGTTGTTGTTGTTAACGGCTATTTGTTACCACTGCAACTTTAAAAGAGTTAATAAAGACTGTTTTCCCTGCCAGCGCATGTTTTTAAAGGGTGGGTCAGGGTTCCCCAGACCCGGGCACCTCCGTCCCCCACACCCAACCACAGGCTTCTCACTGCCAGGCGCCCTGAGGCGGGGATGGCTGCAGGAGAGAACATTCTGGCCTGAGACCCGTCGCCAGGGCAATCCTGCAGAGCGTTCCGCCTTCAGGGTCTGGATTCTATCCCCGCGTGCAGAGCGCAGCCTCACAGGCACTCGCTTTATGGACGGACGCACGTGTCGTGGGAGCGAACAGGGAACCCAGGCCTGGGCTGCGGAAGGGAGGACGGTTTTGAAGGAGCTGGGTGGGTGATGCATGTAAAAGGGAACCGCTGAAGGGGGCCCAGGAAACTCGGCTTCGGAGGGTACAGCGCCCATCATTGGGCAGAATCCGGAGGAGCGCGGAGGGCCGAGCTCAGCCCAGAACCACTTCCGGGTCAGGACCCGCCCGCGCCACACTCGGTATCCCAGAGGTCCTCGAGCCGCTTCTCCTCCAGGACCAACCAGGATGCGTCTCTGCACCAACTCCCCTGCCGCCCTCCGCCAGGCTGCACACCCTACCCCGGACCCTTCCGACGCTTCTGGCTGCATGGCGGCCTACTAATCGCCCCCGGGAGCCACACGGCCCGGCTGCACCTCGCAAGGACAGCGACCCACCACCCAGGGGATTGAGGACGGGGAGCTTCCGGCGCCTGCGCCCTTCCCCTCGCGTGCGCCCCCCGCACGCGCTCGACAGCCCACGCACACGCGCCAAGAGATGGCGGAAGCAGGTGTCGGGTGCTTCTGCGTCTCTATGGCGACGGTCCATACCCAACGTGAAAAGAGGCCAAGACAGCGTCTGTTGGCGAGGCCCTCCGGCGAATGTAGTCCCCGGCACGTTGGGAGACACCGGGCTTCTCTGATCCAGCGCCGGGCCCCCCTGAAATGCTCAGGGGCCTGGGGAAAATTGCTGGGTGAACGAATCCAGGGCTCCCCGCTGCGCCTTTGTTGATGGCCGGGCGCCTGAAGAAACAAGCCCTGGAGCCAGACAGGCCGGCAGGATGTCCGCATGACCTCGAGAGGCTGCTCACGTAACCGCTCCTTCCACCCACGCAAATTGGGCCTCCAAGACTCCCACCTGGTCACCTGCCTCCTTCCGCTGCTGTACCACACTCAGCCCGCACCGAGGATGCCCCTTCGTCCCAGTCCTTGGGGTTTCACCAACCACCCCACCACACGGGGCTGCCTCTGTCGAGCCCCTCTGTAACGTGTGGTGTCTTGAAATGATGGGTTTCCTGACTGTCAGCAAGGTCCCTAAAGGCTGAGACAACACTCCCCCCAAAAAGCCTACCTATCATGTCTGGTCCTCTGTCCCTGGCTAGGTGGGGGTCCCTCCTGAGTCGCCTGTCATAGCCTTGTCACACAGAACGTAACAACCTCTGGACTGGCAGCTCCTGAAGTCAGTCTGACTCATCCTGGTCTCCTCAACACCTGGCACATTACAAGTGCTCATAAGTTGTGCAATTAATCCAGTCTCTCACCAGAATCCTTAAAAAAAGCTTCCCTTCTCTGTCATCCCTCTTACCCTTCTCCCCAGGAAAGCAAGCACGGGGCCTCATCTGACCTTTCTCCCAGTAAGGCTGGCCCTTCAAGCCCCGCCCTGGCCCCCGTGATATGTTGACAGCAAGCCCATCAATGCAGTGTTAGCTGGGACAGAAGTAGCAGGAATCCTTTCTCCCATTTTTATTTCTTGGCATGCACGTGTGTGTGTCACATGCACACCTGTGCTGAAAGGAGTCCAAAAGCCCAGACATCCCTGTCCCACCACGGGTGGCTCATCTAGCCGGAGCATAAGAACACCTTCCTTTGCTGACTATCTGTGTTTTGGTGACCCAAGTGGTGTTTCTGCAGTGAGGTGGACACCCCATGATGCCTGTTGTTACAGTTTGGGGAACAGGAAAACAAACTGGAATCAGGGGAGATAATAAGACTGTGGGGGAGCGGGTTGTCCATCAGAATCAGAGTTTTGGAACTAACTCAGGGAGAGGCTGGGCTAGAGCCAGTGCACTGGGAGTTAACCCTAAGGTGATCGCAGCTCTTAGGAGTGGATGGTATTTTCCAAAGAGCACCAGAACTAGGAGACCATCACAGTCACAAAAGGCTCAACCTCAAAGGCTGGAGGGAAGCCAAGACAACTAGCACAGAAACCCAGGGAAAAAAACATCTCCAAATGAAGGAAGTGATCCCTGGTATCAAAATCCACAGTGAATCAAAGTGCCCAGGCACAGGGAAGTTACCAGAGACCCGGGTCA
>NC_048234.1:13242803-13271955 GCF_002007445.2 Ailuropoda melanoleuca | reverse complement strand
ATTGTGTTACACATTCTTGACTTTCAAAGGCCTTTATCTGTAAAAGAAACGATTGTCCCTGGAGAAAATTCCTCATCGTATACTTTTTACTACATGCTTTAGGAAAGCACACGTAAAGGTTTTGTTTAAAAAAAAAAAAAAGCCCCAAAATGGAGTCATTTGTGCTAAGCCCACCAAGATTTAATATCTAACCTAACTGCAGTTTCAACCTCCCCCAGAAATGCAGTCTTAACTGGTCAGTCTGGAATTTCCGGTCAGCACCGATGACGTCATCTGCCACATGGGTCCTTCCATCCTCCAAAGGAAGGTGAAGGATGACTAGACGCTTTTGTCCTCAAAAGGAAGGTGACTTCACGTGCAGCAATTATTTTCTTTTTAATTTTTATTTACTTGACAGAGAGACAGCCAGCGAGAGAGGGAACACAGGCAGGGGGAGTGGGAGAGGAAGAAGCAGGCTCCCAGCCGAGGAGCCTGATGTGGGGCTCGATCCCAGAACGCCGGGATCACGCCCTGAGCCGAAGGCAGACGCTTAACGACTGCACTACCCAGGCGTCCCCCCCCACCGGAGCAATTTTTTAAAAAATTTATGACCTCCTTGACTTGCCTTTAAACAACTTTTCCNTTTTTTTTTTTTTTTTTTTTTTTTTTTTTTTTTTTTGACGCCCAGCGACTGCGCTACCCCGGCATCCCCCCCGGAGCAATTTTTTAAAAAATTTATGACCTCCTTGACTTGCCTTTAAAAACCTTTCCCTTTCTGTAGACTTTGGGGCTCCTTTCTAAGAGCTCGATGGGATGCTCCCTGAATCATGAATCGTTCAATAAAACCAATTAGATCTTTAAAGCTGACTCAGCTGAATTTTTGTTACTTTGCAGTCCTGACATTTCTGGTTAAATGCAAATATTTGAGGAAACTTCTGCCATTTTCCTACGTTTTCCCGTTTGAACCGGACTCAGTCTATTTATGTTTTTAATTAAGAGAATAAGAAGATTCCAAGACGGTTTTCAGAAGTATAAGGATCTTGCTTTCTTCTCTCGTTTGTTCCACGGAAATTTGAAATCTAAACATCATCGAAGAGGAGATCTCAGATCATTATTTTCTGGGGTGTCTATCATGTTAAAACTACATGTAAGAAAAACCTCCATGTAACTGTTAATAAAGTTTTCATAAGAAGAAGCTACTAATAAGACTATCAAAGATATCTTTTAAAATTTTAAGAATTTTTAAATCGGTAGGTTTTGTGAGATAGATTTTTCTATTTGATACTATAAAACTTTTCTAGTCTTTTTTCCCAACAAAATATTCACTTTTTTGAAAGAACTCATAGCTTTTTTCTTAGTTCACTTGTTAAATTTCCAAAGCAACACATAAAATTAGTAATGGACATTCATGGACTAAAATATCTAGGGAGTGAAGACAATATTTAAACTAATATTGTCTGCCTATTCCAGTGTTTTGATTATCACTGATAATCAAATATTGAGATTATACTTATGTTTACAATATGTTTTAAGCATGCTACAAAAAGAAAATTATTGGAAACTTAGACAAATATATCATCCGATTTACCCATGGATCTAGGTTTTTTTATATTCTCTAGGTTATTTCTTTGCTTTCTACTTCTGCAATATTTTGATTTATAATAAGAAATACGTATTTGATCTTTGTCTCCATTTCTGGCACAGAACTTCTAAAAACTCTGTAATTTCCCATGAGGACAGCAAGAAAGGTTTCCTTCCTCATGTTAATGAAGTGGCTCTTGGACCTCACCGAGGAATGGGGGCTGGTTGGCGGTGGGGTCAAGCTGTGATTAGAGTTGTGGACCTTTCTGCCCCAGCAGCCAGACCTCTGGGGAGAGAAGACAGCTGGACATGGAGTTCAATATCCAATAGTCAATAATGTAATCGATTATGCCCATGAAATGAAACCTTCATGAAACAACATTTCTCATTACTTCATACATTTGTAAACCATGCTTTGATTTTAGGGGTTTGAGCCAAGCTAGTAAAAAGGGTGGGGGTTTTATTTTGTTTTTGTACATTCTCATATTTAGAATTGTAAGTGTTCTGTGTCCAATCCCACCATGGGGGTGGGGGGGGTCCCCCACACCAACAATTCTGACACCAGCTGGCTGTCCTGCAATTTAACTCAATTCTGACACTATCTACGTGGACACAGATACCTGGGGATAGCAGGGGCTCAGTCCCGCAAAACTGCCCCCCACCTCTGCCCACCATGCACGACACATTTCGGACACAATCACAAATCCAGGCTGTTCCCACCACCCGCTCTTTGGGTTTGATTAATTTGCTCGAGTGGCTCACAAAACCCAGAGACACTTTACTGACTAGATTACTGATTCATTATAAAAGGTTGAACTCAGGAACAGCCAGATGGAAGAAATGCCCAGGGCAAGGTGTGTGGAACTGACACCGCGCTTTTACGCCCTCTCCAGGCCCGCCGCTCTCCCCAGACCTGGTGCTCGCCGAACGAGAAGCTCTCCAAACCCCACCTTTTTGGCTTTTTCTGGGCAGGACACCACAGTGACACGGAATCTTTGGTCTGAAAGGGAAGCCACAGATGAATGGGCTTTGATGTAGGGATCCGTAGTTCACCGCCTTCAAATATTCACTGGTATGTTTTTTTGTTACTATCAATTTTAAACAGCTTATTCTCACTGGCTATAAGGCATCTGGGAGCTGTAGTCATGCTGCGTGCTCTGTGTGCCTTCCTCTCCTGACCTCCAGGGACCTGACCCACTCTCTCCCACCTGCTGCATCCGTGATATGCCCATCGGTCCTTCGACAACCACAAATGCCATTCTTGCGGTGCACAGACCAGCTCCTCGAGAAAAAATATACAAAATGTGTGACATGCCCTTTAGCGATGAATATCAAATTTTTCACCCTGAATGAGGAAATCATAAACTATTTTAACATATGTAGGTGAAAATAAAAATATATATCTGTGATGATTTTCATTGGTGAAATCTGTGCTCCTCTGGGGAAATCACCACCTGAGGGAGAAGATGGGGCAAAAAATGACAAGACAATAACACAAAGTCCGGAACACAAGTGACCGAGCGAGTAGGTAGGAGACGCCTCAAGCATGGACTTGGGCAGAAGCAGGAATGAGGATTCCTTGTCCAAGGAAAACCTGTATGAAGGTGGCCTGAAGTTAAGTGAGAAATGTCTGATCAGAGACATGGAGGGAGGACTCAGAAAGAAAAATTTTTCAAAAAGCAAGATAGAAACTATTCTTAAAAGTACTCTCCAGATAAATGCCCACAAGACTGATTTTATTTACATATGCTGCTTTGGGATTAAAACATTCATATTCTTATCCTCCTGTTTTGCTGCAGAAAGTCCCTCCCTGATTCAGGACGCATAAAAGATGAATGTTCAGGGGTGCCTGGGGGCTCCGTTGGTTAAGCAGCTGCCTTCAGCTCAGGTCCTGATCTCAGGGTCATGGAATCGAGCCCCGCCTCGGGCTCTGCGCTGGCCGTGGCGCCTGCTTGGGATTCTCTCTCTCCCTCTGCCCGTCCCTCCTCCACCCACGGCTGCTCGCACATGCACTCTCTCTCTCTCGATCTCTCTCTCTCTCAAGGAAAAAAAAAAAGAAAGAAAAGAAATAATAAAACGTTCTCAGTACAAACAAAAATATACCATAGTTAGTAATAGTAGTTTAAAGATCTGGTTGAGATCAGCCTGTAGGTCTGAGGGGGAGCTTAGAGAAATACAGGACCATGGTGACAGCATGGTTTCACTGTTCGAGGGACTTCCAGAAAAATCATCTCCAGCCCCTGGGAAAGCAGACGGGGCTGCTGTCCCTCCCAACCTGGCCTTGCGCTGCCCCTGGCCCTGCCTCCTCCAAGACTCAGAACAAAGGGGCTTCACTGAAGGAGACATGCGGACGATAATCCCTCGTAAGACACAAACACCTACATAAACGAATTCCTTGATTAAAAAAGCACAAAACAGCGGTACATTTCCACTTAGCAATTTACAATATTCTCTTCAGTTTGCCTCTGTGAACCAAAAAGATCTTGAAAGAATGAACAGCCAATGGTTGAAGTGTCAATATATGTTAGTGTTTTTGCTATGTCAAATATGATTCCAATGTGCTAATTATAATCCGAAGAATAAAATGGGGCCTGGTAATCAAGAATATAAGGAGGAAAACAAAAGCAAGGTAACAGATGATTTGACTCTGGAAGTAGAGATGATCCTTGAACAGCGTAGGAATCAGGGCTACTGACCCCACACACACTCAAAAATTTATGTATAACTTTTGACTCCCCCAAAACAGGTACTGATAGCCTTGTTGACTGGACCACAGTTAATTAAGTCTTATTTTGTTTATTATGTGTATTATATACTGGATTCTTACAGTAAAGTAGGCGAGAGAAAATGTTTTTAAGAAAATCGAGAGGAAGAGAAAATACATTAACAGCGATCTACTGTATGTATGAAAAAACCCACAAATACATGGACCTCCTCTCTCCAGACCCGTGCTGTACGGGATCTGGGAAGCTCCTCGGAAACCTGCTGGTTCTCAGGCCCATCTCAGCCACCTCGCTAGGACGAGTGTCCCAGTGGTAAGTACTGAGAGTGCTTTGCAAGACCGGAGACACTGAAGGTACCAAACACGGTACCACGGAATCCAGGTTCACAGAAGGCCCTGTGCTCGCTCAGATGTGGGGAAATGGCGCTGCACATCCCAACCGTTGCCTCCTCCCCAGGGTTGGCTGCCCCAATTCCGGTCACGGTTGCCAGCACATTCCCTGTAAACATCTCTGCCAACTGCCCCTGGAGTGAGGTCATGTGGAGGCTTTGATCACCTCCCCGCACAACTGGCTAAATGTGGGGAAAGGGATTCACACGAGCCCCTCTTTAGGGAACCCGGTGGGTGTCCTGGCATGAACTCCTTTCCCCACAAACCCGGTCCTCCTGTTCGCTCAGTTCGCTGACACGCTGTATCCCACCCCCAAAAACCAAGTCCCTACTGGCCGACATCCCCACACAGCACTTCCAATCAGACTTGCAGTCGAAATCCGTGAATATCAATCAAGATTCTAAAAGACAAAGAGGCAGAAGTTGGGGTTGGGGTTTAGAAGCAGAAATAGGTTCAGGAAAAGGGGGGACTCTGCTCAGGGTCTGACGACAGTCCTGTCTGGACCACCTGCCCTCCAGCTCCAGATGTCCCAGCATCCTCCCTGCCTGCCCCCAGCCCCTGCCTCCCAAGCCTGAATAGGCTTCCCTCTTCCCTCCATCCCTGGGTCCCCTCAGCATTTGGTTCCAATGACTCTTGACGATGGACCAGAGTTCCCTGGAGGGACCCTGAAGTTGCTGCAACAGGGACAGGAAATCCTGTGAGTGTGTCACTTCGGTGCTACACAAAAGGAATGTGACAAACGTAGCATGTTTCTATTGCAGGACCCTCCGTGTTTGCTTGTGGAGAACTCAAGAAGGGGAAGGTTCGGGGCGCAGGTGGGGACTGGCATTGGGCGAGATCAGGTTCTCTGCAGAGACGAGTCGGCAAAGCCTCAGATTTTCTGCATGAGGCTGAATGGGCAAGGCTTGAGGTTTTCTCGGAAAACATAAGGAAGATGTTTATGCAAATTGTCACTTACATCTTGGATCAGGCCCTTGGACGGCGGTGAGGTACGTGGGGTCCCCCAGCTGGGTAGAGAGCTATTTTACTGAAGGACTGGAGTGCTGCTGTCATTCCACGCGGGAGCCTTGGTGTCCCATTGCCTCTGACGGACTGTAAGCTGTGCCGGCCAGGACACGGGCACCTTCCAGGCTTCATTTCCTCCCTAGATCTCCTTTAAACTCTGCTCTAGGCGGCACTGAGGACGGGAGGTAACTTTCCACAGCTCGCACGTGAAGTCCAGAAACCCCTGCATTAGGCCACTGCGTGTGAGTGATAACCGAACACTCTTCTCACTTAGAGCCGTGCTTCGTACACAAATACAACAGACACAAAGTCAAACTCGCCGAATGATAAAGAGGGGGGCTTAGACCCCAGCCCATTGAGTTTTGAGACTACACGAAGGCCCCCAATGGGAATCTTCAGCAATATATAGGGTTCAGTTTGAAAACATCTGATTCTGGTCGATTGTATTTCTCTTCCCTCTAACTTTTGATGTGATTAATAATGTCACTAAATTTGTTATTTATTTTACTTTGCATGGGGTCATTCATTGTTGAACCCAATACCCAGTTAGGATGTGGTGCTGTTTCCGATTTCTTACTATTCAGAGAACTGTGAAGAAACTCTGTGTAGAAATCTTTGCAAACTTGTACAAGAATTCCTTAGTACAAATTAAAAACTTTTCAAAGCTATGCATTTGTCTGGGTCTTTTCGGCTTTAGATACATTTTAAGAATCTAATAGTTTTTTTTGCATAATTTTCATTATATTTCATATACATGTTTAATGTAAAAAATTACAACAGGGGCGCCTGGGTGGCACAGCGGTTAAGCGTCTGCCTTCGGCTCAGGGCGTGAACCCGGCGTTGTGGGATCGAGCCCCACATCAGGCTCCTCTGCTATGAGCCTGCTTCTTCCTCTCCCACTCCCCCTGCTTGTGTTCCCTCTCTCGCTGGCTGTCTCTATCTCTGTCGAATAAATAAATAAAATCTTTTAAAAAAAAATTACAACAAAAAGAGTGTAAAGTCAAATTAAAATTATCTCCAATTCCTCTCACCTCTCATTCCAGGTTCCAAAAGATGACCATTGGCAACCAATAACTCTTGCAAAGTTCCTGAATTTTTTCGATTTATATATATATATATATATTTTAAATGATTTATATTTAAGGGGAAGCTCAGTGGCTCAGTCCATTAAGCATCTGCCTTCGGCTCAGGTCATGATCCCAGTGTCCTGGGAGCGAGCCCAGCGTTGGGCTCCCTGCTCAGCGGGGTGTCTGCTTCTCCCTCTGCCCATCACCTTGCTCTTGCTTCCTCTCTCTCTCTCTCTCAAATGAATGAATAAAATCTATTTTTAAAAGATTTTTATTCAATACTAATGTTTTCATGGCACCAAAGTACATCAACACAAATATGGAGCCTTTATAATCAAGTGTATGCCTCTCTTTAGCTCTGTCTTACGTGTAACACAGGCTATATTCAAAAATCTATCACACCAAGAATTTTTGTAAGAATACAAAAACCCATTTACATGATTCTTCAGCTACCTGTTTTAAAAGACTGGAGCTCCTGTCCCCTCCGCTGGTGCATTCCCCGGTGTCCCACCTGCCTGTAGTCTGTCACCCACTGCCTCCTGCCCTAACCCCTCCTGCCTTTCCCCTAGGCTCACAGAAGGGCCCTCTGGGGTTGGGAGGGGCACACACGCTGGCACCCAGCCCTTGGTCCTGTCACACAGCCCCTCCGATGAAATGTTTGTTCGAGGGAGGGGCTGTCAACACCCCCACCTTACCCTGAGCCAGGAGAAGAAGCTCAACAACCACTGAGATCCCCACTGCACGGCCCGGGCGCCCGGAGTCCCCCACCCAAGCCCTTCTAAGGTCCCAGTCCTAAATGTGCTTCCCGGGGGCCATCTCACAGCCTGTTTCTGCCCGCGCCCCAGCCCTCACCCCACTTAGGGGACTCCCCCATGACGGGGCCCTCAGCCCTGGGCACCCACTTTTCCGAAGCACACACTGGGGGGGGGGTCTTCCCGCAGCATCAGCTGACCCTGCAGTGCCGGACATCTCACGGGAACTAGGATAGGCAAGCCCCGGCCCACAGGTGTCTGCAGAGCCCTGGGCAGAAAGCGGCCAAAGCGCCCGGGAACCACGGCCAATGGCAAGCGAGAGCCGCTGGTTACTAGGCAGGATTCTGTCTCCCGGCAACGAGGGCCCTGCGTGTGCCTCCCCAAGGCGGACAGCAAAGGGGACCAGTGGCTGCTTGTGCCGGTGGACTGTAAGCAAATTGCAAATTATGGGATTCACTGCCCAGTACGAAAGCTCCTGTAGCACTTGAAATGGAGCCAATCTAAATTGAAATATAGTGTATGTGTCAAATCCAGATATTGAGACTTAGTAAGACAAAAGAATATTCAATATATCATTAAAATTTTTATATCAATAGTATATTGAAATAACATTTTGACGTGAATTATATAAACTATGCTATTAAAATTAATTTTACTCCTGTAACGTTTTGATGTAGCTTCTGGAAAATGTGAGATTACATATGTGGCTGATGTGATATTTTTATTTAATGGGAGTTGCTGGCCCTAGCAAAACCATTATGTCAATAACACATATGTTGTTTGGAAAACCCTCCCCTCCCCAACTTTGTATACGGAGACAGGAAGCACGGGGAGAGTGAGCAGATTTGAAAGAAATAGTGAACAATGGGGGGGGGGGCGGAAAGGTGTAAAGGTGCCTGATTTGCTCATATTTCAAGGTAGCGTCATTGTGCCCTGTCCCGTCCCGCCGTGATTTTGTTTTCGCCATAGGATAGAAGCCATTTGTGGGGCAGACAACACTAAGAAATCCAAATACCAGATTTTTATTGAGCCCTGGATTTCAAGATTATTTATTTATTTATTTATTTATTTGCGAGAGAGCACAAGCAGGGAGGAGGGTCAGAGGGAGAGGGAGAAGCAGAGACCCTGCTGAGCAAGGAGCCCGATGCGGGACTCGATCCCAGGACCCCGAGATCATGACCTGAGCCAAAGGCAGGCGGTTAACCGACGCAGCCACCCAGGTGCCCCGAGCACTGGATTTAAAATAGAAAATAATGTCCTCTCCCGAATGGCCCCTCTGAGCGTGAGTACCGGCCAGCCTTCCCTTCCTGGGAGAAACTACTCAGGGGCTGGAGGTGTCCCTGCTTTTCTTGTACTCACCTACGTGGGGGTGCAGACTGCTCGCTTTCACGAAAGAAAAATAACCTAAGACTAGTTCAGGTTACCAGGAAGTGATTGCTGTACCTGTGCAGTCGTACTCTTACAGGAGATGCAGAAAGGGACTTTGGAAGCTTTATGTTATTCAGGGATTTTTAATCCGTAACTGTCATTATTTATTTTTGACATTCCAACTGTCTCCGATTAGCCAGTGGGATCCCCTGAAAGCTGCCCCCTTGTCCTTTTGACAAGTCCCGTCGTGCTCTGGGCACGTCCCACTTTCTGACAGTACGTTCCAGCATCATCCAGGACATCGCTTGCCCCGGATCTTCCATTTCTTTCCGGTGCCCCGGGATCTTTTGTGGGGGAAGGGAATGCTCACTGTTCCCATGATGCCATTGCTTGTAGGTCCTTTCAGGGGACGAGTTAGGAAATTAGGTGTGGGTGTGTGCGTGTCATTTCTAAAAATCCTAGGTTTATACTAATCCTTCAATTTAAATCAAACACCACCAGGTTCTTTTCCACTTTTCTCCATCCGAGGTTTGCATTCCCCTTCTCCAGTGGGGACAGCCCTGGTTACCCCAGCAACATTAAGAAATGTATGCATTTGCTCCATCCTGTAACCCCACAAATTAGTTTCAGAATCCCCATGCCCGTTGTACTATGAAAAAGAAAACTATTGAGCAAAGCTTAAGATTTCTTTAGAGATCTGTTTGTCCTTAAAGTATCTCCCACTGTGTAAGAATGTATCTTCAGTGTTGTTTTTGCAAGTCACGTGAGTATTTTTAATGTGTTTCGTTGCACGTCAATGTGATACAGATATTCATATCCTGTTTGTCTTCAATTTTCATAGTTTGCTTTTTATACAGCTTTATATTTAGCTTTGTTCTCAAGTTGGTAAAATGTTTACATTGTCCAAAAGTCAAAATTATATTTTTGAAAGTGTACCCAGAGAAACTGCCCTCCAATCCCCATTCTATCCATACCATTCATCTGACCCTGATGGCAAAATGTTTTCATTAATTTCTTGCTTATTCTTCCTGGGTTTCTTTTTGAAACAATACACAAATACACATTGATGTATACACACATATCTAGATGTATATATTCTTATTCTCCTTCTTTCTCCAAAATACACGATACACTTTGTATCACTTATCCGTATCCCCTTAAAAATCGCTCTGTCACAGATGCTTTCATTCTTTTTCACACGTGCGTGTTTTTCATTTGTTTACATGTAGCATATTTTATTTATTCCACAAGGTTTCTCAGTGTGGACATTTAGGCCGTTTCAATATTTTGCTGTTGCAAACAATGTTGCCATATACTCTTATGTTGATTGCGGGGTTTGGGGGGGTTGTTTTTTGTTTCTGTGGGGTTTTTTATCCTTTGAGGTGTCGTTTCAGGCTATTCCCAGAAGCACAGCTGCTGGGGCAAAAGTAAATGCATTTGGGGTTTGGTTAGATAGTGTCCAATTCCCGCCGTGGCTGGGGCGCGGCTTTGCCTTCCCATCAGCCGTGTCCACACCCTCACCAATGGAGGGTGTGGTGAAAGTCTGGGAATTTTCGCCCTTGTGAGAGGTGAGAAATTAAGTAGATTAACCTATCTGACGTGTGTGCTGCAAAGATTCTTTCAATTTTATTTATATATTGACTTAGTTTATGGTGCTTTTTGCCCATGTGAGAGTTTTTTTCTTAGCACTTTCGCATTAATTTATCAGTCTGTTCATTTAGAGAATCAGAATTTGGGGGAGCAGGGGTAGAGGGAGAATCTTAAGGAGGGAGGGAGCCCCGAGCTGGGGCTCGATCTCACCATCCTGAGATCATGACCTGAGCAGAAATCAAGAGTCCGACACGTGACAGACTGAGCCACCCAGGCGACCCCTGAATCAGAGATTTTGAAGCATACTTATGACAGCCTTCTGCACACACAGGTTACAATGGAATTACCCAGATTTTCTTCTAGTTCTTAAATGGTTTCAGTGTCTACATTTCTATCTCTGGTCAATGTGTAGTTTATTCTTGTGTACCGTGTAAGATACAGACCCAACTTCACCGGGGTTGAGGCAGGAGCTGTTCACCCCCCATTCCCGAGTGGGAAGAAACCATGCTTCCCACCCAACCGCTGAAAACACACTCTGCACTGTGCCCCCTCCCCCACTCCCACATCTGCAGCGACTCCCTACTGTCTGCAGAGACGTCTTCTTTGGGCCTCACTGTGAGCTGACATAGAGCCCCACAATCCTGTTGAATCAGGCCACGCACTGTCACAGACACTTAAAGCACTCCTGCCTGCCATCCACTGTCCCCGTCTTCCAGAATTCCATTTGCCTCTCTCCACTGTCTTCGGGGATCAGTTTATTCCTTCTCTGCCTCCCTCCTGCTCATGTCCTCCTCTCAATCCTCCTAGAATAAGTTTCTCTAAACAAAGTTTAATGTGGTCCTTAAATCCCATATGAATTTCCTTTCCCAGGTCACAGGCTGAGCGATATTCCCTTGGGTCCGCTCTTGCTGATGTCCCAGTACAGTCTTGGCTTCCTGAGCCCGTCTTCAGGGCTGGTCGCCGCAGGATTCTAACCCCCAGTCAGTGCTCAGCTCAGGGCTGGGTGTGAGGGGTGTCTGGGTGGGAAGAAGCTTCCAAGAGATGGATGAGGCCAGGGAAGGAAGGGCTGGGGAGGCAGACACGACTAGCCACGGAGTCCTGCAGGGGAGGTGAAATGTCAGGAATCCAAGGATTCAGCCCGCGGGAGAGTGAGGAATGAGGAGGAAGAACGCAAGGATAAGAAGGGAGACTGAGGAAGGCATTGCCTTGTATTTCCCCTCCCTCTGGAATCCATCAGTTGGTTCGCAACCCTCCCCGGAGCTTCCAAGATGAAATCTGAATTTGGCACCTGTACTCAGAGGGCAGGGAGAGACTGAAGCAAGACGCGCTCACGCCGCTCCGGGTTGGTGGGTGGCAGTTTTAATAATAGCAAAGGGAACTTACCTACAAGGCTTGTCTTGGGCAGCAGAAAGATGAAGGCTCCCTCCAGTCACCCTCCAAATCTTAAAAATCTGTAAAGAGGCTCAGTCACATAGACCGTGCCGACGTTTTCCACACCACAGCACCCTCTCGAGGCCATGTCCTCACAGCAGCCCCTGGGAAGGGGAAAGGCAAGCGGAACCCACATTGCAGGGACCGGGGAGGGCATGAGGCGCCTCTGAGTTCCTGGGTCCAGCTCCCGGGTCACCAGCGCTCACATCTTTTTGATCACGTTGCCCAACGCCGCCCCTCCTCCACTTCTGAAATTCCACTTCTCCGTCAACCTCAGCTCACACAGCATCTCCCCCGGGAGCCACCTGCTAAGTTGCCTGGTTGGCGCTCGGTCGCCCTGCCCTCGCCCAGGGTAACACTTCGCTCTTCTCCCTGCGTTCTTCCTGCTGGTGGGGAGCCTCGTGCCCTGAATGGCAGGGCCATTACATCCATTGCCTAACTTCGTGAGCACAGTGTCTTTTTAGATTTTGGATGGCCGTGCCTCTCCTACACTTTGAGGGCCGATACCTCTAGGCTGCTGGACCCTGCAGAATTTTCTAAGTCTGTGGGGGAGCCTGGGAGCCTGAGGACTGCTCCGATAGGCTGGGGGGCCAGGCCGAGGGGCCCCAGCCCAATCACGTCATCCTAATATTTTGAGGGTTCTTTATATATTCGGATACCAGCCCTTACCTGGATATGCGGTTGGCAAATATTTTCTCCCTGTCTGTATTTTGGCTGTTCCTCCTCTCTTAAGGGTCTTTCACAGAGCGTAAAGTTTTTATCTGCTGAATTCTAGTTTATCCAATTCTTTCTATGCACCATGGTCTTGATGCCAATCTAAACCCTCTGGCCTGGGATCCTGAACTGTTCTTCTAGAATTTTCCTCCCTAAAGTGCATTCTAGTTTTGTGGTTTACGTGGAAGCAGGTGGTCCATTTCGAGCTCATGTTTGTATGAGGTGCGAGGTGTGGGTGTTCAGGTCAAGAGGTGTTTGTTTGCTGGCTCGCCTGCGTGCTTGGCCTTGGAGATCCAGCTGCCTACTCCTATTTGATGGCGAGGCCGTGTTTTCTCCCTGGAATGGCTTCTGCACATTTGCTAAATAGCAATCGGGCTTGGGTATGTTTTTGGGGTCTCCGTTCTGTTCCGTTGATCAACACGTCTCTCCGCCTGCCGGCATCACAGAGTGTCTATCAGCTCCGTGATAAGTGTTGCAACTTTATTCTTGGTTTTCCAAATTTCTGTAGTCCTTCCAGTTTCTTTGCCCATTTGTATACATTTTTTAAAGATAAATGTCTACTTTTTTATTTTAACACCAAATGAAGTTCTGCAACTTACTTTTTTTCATTTCACTGTTTATCATGAATATTTACCTCATTAAAGAAAACCCACAGATGTTTAGTACTGCATTATATGGGTACACTGGGATTTATTTAACCCAGCCCCTCTTAATGACCAGCTATTGTTTTCCTCATTTTTTTGTTTTAATGGAAAGTAATGCTGAAATCAATATTCTTATCATCCCATGTGTTTTTGCACAAATGTCCCCACACCTATTTTCAGAACCCAGACTCTTGAAGAAGGGGGTGCATGGAGGTAAGGTTGGACTTCTGCAGAGGGGCCACCCCTGTCTGTGCCGATACTTCTAGGGCTGGCTAGGCAGACCACTGCTCTGAGCTGGGACTCAGAGCTCTGGAAGAAGGTCCTGATGAAGGGTAGAACAATAAACGTTCTAGAAGAAAACAGGAGTGTGTCTTCTCTATGTAGTGGCATTTATGAATTTGGTGTAAAAAGTGCTTTCTTAAATGGGACCCCAAAAATGCAATAAGTGTACAATGAAGGATTGTTAGGGGTGCCTGGCTGGCTCATTCGGCAGAGCATCCGACTCTTGATCTTGGGGTTGTGAGTTCAAGCCCCATGTTGGCTGTAGAGATTACTTAAAAAAAAAAAAAAAAAAGAAAAGCATCTTTAAAAAAATAAAAATAAAAGAGCGTTCAATTGGACTTCAACAGGATTAAGAACTACGAGTAAAAAACAGCCACGGACTGAAAGGACATATTCGCAATACATTAATCCAGTAGAATATTCATACTCAAGATGTCTCAAGAGCTGATACAAATAAATTTTTTTTTGAAAATATAGCCCCACTAAACGCAATGAAAAGTTTGAACAGGCCCTTCAAAAAAGATTTCCAAATAGCTAGGAAACCTTGGAAAGCCAGTTCTGTATCATTACTGTTCAAGAAATACGAATGAAAATGACCGTGTCACAAGCAGCACACCCATCTGAATGGCTCAAAGTAAAAAGACTCAAAAATTTACAAGACTAGTAAGACAAGTGCTGCTTGCGGGGGCTACGTAGTTCAGGACCTTTGCAAGATGGTGTGGCAGCTGCCTCTGGGGCAGCCCGACACAGATCACTGCTTGCGTCCGCTGAAAGATGGGCAAGTAGTTAAAAGCTAGAAAAGGCAGAGACAAAGCACTTTTCCATCAATAATAGAGCAGATATGTATAGTTTGATATTTTCAAACAATAGTAGTGCAGAGCAATGAGGACCTATTGGTACGTGACATTGTACAGATGACTTTCACAGACATGACCTTGAGTGAAACGAGCTGGAAATAAAAAAGGACCTAATACATTTTTGCATCACTGTTGTAGCTTTCATTCCTCTTGTTTGTTTCCTAACTTTGCTTTCATTGACATTCCAGCACAATAGAAAGTTACATTGGTGGAAACAGACGTTATTGCCCTCAGCTAATTCTAAAGGGAACACTTCTTTGTAATTTCTCCATTTAAAGAGAAACACAGGGTCGCCTGGTTGGCTCCTTCAGTTACGCACCTGCCTTTGGCTCAGGTCACGATCTCAGGATCCTGGCATTTAACGTGACTGGTCGTCACCTCCCTGCTGGGCAGATAATCCGCTTCTCTCTCTCCCTCTCCCCTCCCCCCTGCTCATGTGCACTCCCCGATCTTGCTTTCTCTCAAATAACTAAAATCTTAAAGAAAAATAAAGAGAAACACGAATGACCTTTTTCGTATGGGTCAGTCTATTCCTACTTATTTTGGAGTCTTAAAATTTTCAGGATGTGTTCGTACTATCTCACATTACATTCGAGATGACAGCTTTATTTTTGCATATTAAATGCTAATAAATAGACGTCCTGTTGTTGCCGCCGTTGGATGAAGAAGCCACGATCCTGTTGGCATTGTCAATTGTGGTAACCACTTGAGACACTCTTCGATCACTTCTCTGGCGAACATCATTCTCTCTGAACACCACATGTATTTTTGTGAATGCAGAATTCAGTAAATAGTACAATATAAAGGAAAAAAAATAAGTTTAAAATTGGTAATCTCAGTAAGATATTCATTCTGTATTCTTATTTTTACTACTCAATCTGAGTCCACTGGATCCTTAGGAAAGTTAGTTTTGAGTGGGTTTTTGTTATTTTTCTACCCTTGTTTGAATAACTTAGCCATGTCCTCTGATAGCGCATTGCTGAGACATATCAGGAAGTCTGAGTGCTGGTAAAAACAAAAGGTTTGGTGTATTCATTAAATACGTGTGGACCTGCTACCGGTCCTGGAATTATGTTTATTAACCAAATGCCCAAGAACCAAAAAGGCAAGAAAGCCTGGCATGTCTTTCCTGTCCCCAGACCAAGCAACAAAATCTAGTGACTAATGCTTTGGTGCCCTCTGCTGGTCCCAACTGGAAGCCCTTGTTTAGATAAATTCTAACTAAGAACACGACTTCAGGGTAGAATTTTTATAGAAGTTTCCAATACAAAAAACCAGCAAAAATAAAATAAATAAAAACACGAAACATTTGATGTATATGCACTTAGTCAAATATTCAAAAGCAGAAAGTATTCTGATCCCATGGAAGATTTCAGATCTACACTGTTTTGCTCTTGATGCCATTTGAACTCCATCCAAGTTCGGCCGCATTTCACCCAGAATGTACGATTCTCAGTTAATAGTGGAGCTCAATAGTGACTCCTCTTGTGGGAACAGCTTCCCCAGGCCATTGGCTGAACACACTGCCTCTGTCGCAAGCTCTGCTAGAGTAACTTTCTCAAAGGCAGAAAACACGCAACACGGGACAGTCCAAACACAAGCCAAGCGGATGAAGTCTTCATATTCCAAATGCTTGTTCTATGATCTTGTCCACATAGGCACCGAGATTTTCAGCACTGGAAGCAGAGAACTTCCACCCAGTTCAGGCAAAAACACACGCACGGGGGGACACGCGCAAGAACACACAAATAGAAACACACACAGGAGGACACAAGCTGCTGGACCAGGTAGCCCACTCTCTCTCCCTCTCTCTCTCTCTCTCTGTCTCACCAGCATGTTCTCCTACACTGGGCATTTCCCCATAGGGTGGGGGTGTCTGTACATAGATGTGCTTGTCATGGTGCCCACGACCCACAGCCCACCCTCATTTTCCAGGCACCACCAAAGCAGTGAGTGGAGAGAGCAGAGTGGACACAGACCTGCTGAGAGATGCCCAGGCCTATGACATAAGCCCTGGTTTGTCGTTTAAATGCACATTCCTGCTGCCCGTCCGTAAGAGTACGCCCAGCTCTTTTCTGGTCCATCTCCCCAAAGCCCATGAGTCCAGACATGGGGTTATCTCCCTTGAGCCATTTCAGCCAAGAACCAATCAACAGCTTCTAGAAGTTGTCGAGAGGACCGGGAAGGGAGTGATTACTACCGACAAGTTCGCTTTATCTAACTCAAGGATAAAGTTTAACAAGCAGAAATCAAAATGTTCCATAAGTCAGAAGTCCTGCCAGTTAAATTTTTTCAATAATTATGCATTTTGTTGAAAATACAGTCAATATAAGCCTTAATTCGTAACCCAGGCACCCTTTCTTCCTCTTACAATGCTTGAAGTGTACCCGTTTCAGTCTGCTCCCACATAGACAGGAGCAGAAAAATAAGTACAGACAGGATTTCAAAAGTCCCTTCTGGTTTATTCTATATGTATACACACCCTTCTCCAGCTCAGGGAAAGGGGGGTCGGGGTTCTTTGCCCCTGGGGGCTAGGGTCCTGCCCGCGGCGCTGGGCGCAGCAGCCCCCCTGCGTTCCCGGATCCATTCCAGGAGAGATTTCTGCTGAAACGGGATCGGCAGCTGCTGGAGCGACTGCACGTGAGCTTGGAGCAGGTCGTGAATGAGAGGGGTCCTCTGTACTGTCGGCTTTGGCTCTGAAGAAGGGACAAGTCACTACCAGGAGGGGTTGCAGCAGACCCAGGGTCCTGAGGAGTGCTGGAGAAAAGGTCAAGAGGGGCTTTTATGCGTTCTTCACTCTTCTGCCTGCTTGTCCGTCCTGTGCCTCTGTCTGTCTGCCTCTATGGCGGCCTGATGACCTGCCTATCTTGCTCTCTGTTTATCTCCCTTTCTATCTTTATGTCTACCTGTCCGTCTACCTGTCGCTCAATTAATGTCTGTTTGTCTCTCTGTCTGCCTGCCTTTCTGTCTTTCTGATCATTTCTCTGCCTACCTTTCTGTTTATCTGGCTGTCTCTTTGTCTGCCAATGTTAACTTGTCTGTCCATCTTTCTGTCTGTCTGTCTGCCTATACGATGTCCATTTGTCTGTGTATCCGTTCATCTATCTATATTATACATGTACTTGAATCTCTACCAGCCTGTCTGTCTGTCTCTGTGTTTTAATGTATCTATCTATACGTCCACTTGTCTATCCTCCTACCTGTCTGTGTGTCTATCTGTATAACTACTTACCTTTTAGGTATTTGTATATCTATTTGCATTTCTGCCCTTGTGTCTGTCTTGCCTTCCTCTCTCCTCATTAGTACATCTGTTTATCTGTCTGTCGGTGTATCTGTCTGTCCATCTGTCTGTATGCCTACCTACTTGTTCATCTGTGCATGACAGTGTCCATTTTCTGTCAGTCTGTTTCTCTCTCTTTATGTCTGTCTCTCTGTCTACCCACCTGTCCGTAGATGTGTCTTTCTGTCTGTCTCACTCTCTGTCTATCCACTTATCTTTCTATATGGATTTGTGTGTATGACAAGCTTTCAATCTATCTCTTTTTGTATATTTGTCCGTCTACAAGTTGTCCATCTGTCACTCTCTCAGCCTATCTCTTTACCTGTCCATTTGTCAATCTATCTGCCTATCTTTCTGTCTGTTTGACTGTCTCTCTGTCCATCTGCCCATCCATTCACCTGCCTGCTTATTTCTCACCCTCTGTCTTTCCATCTGTATTTCTACGTCTTTATCTGCCCACCTACCAATCCGTCCGTGTAGCTGCCTACTTACCCAGCTGTATGACTCCCAGTCTGTCTTTCCATCTGTCCATCTGTCTCTTTTTCTGTATGTCTACTTGTCTTCCTGTCTGCTTTTCTAGCCGTATATCTACATGTGTGACTATCTTCTTTTGCCTCAGTCAGTAGACAGATGATAGATGATGGATAGACAGACATCTATCTCTTTGAACGGCTGTGCCTCTGTCTCTTTTCTCTGTCTGACTCTACGTACATGGGCACGTTTGTATGTCTACCTATTTCGTGTGTTTCTATAGTTGTCTGTCTACATGTGTCTCTCTACTCATGTTCCTGTCTATGTGTTGTCCATCTGTCTTTCTAATTTTATTTATTTGTCCTCCTGCCAGGCTGTCTTTCAGTCTATCTGTCACTTTATCTGTCTTATCTCTGTTTCTGTCTGTCTCTCTGTCTATATTTTTTCTCTGTGTATCTCTGTGTATACATACGTACAAAATCTGTTTGTCTTTTCGTCTCTGTCTGTCTGTCTGTCTTATGTATATATGTGTCTCTGTCCCTCTGAGTGTTTTTCTGTTTATCCCTTTAGTGCTGTATTTGCGAGCAGCTGTGTTTTGTGATGTATTTGCTTGAGACCCTGTGTTTACTGGAGTCGGTGTGTGTGTGTCAGACAGAGAGACAGCTGAGTTGCTGGCGTGAGTGTGGTGAGCTGTGCTCATGGACACGCACGTGGCACCGTGTCCGGTGATGCACGCGAGAGACTCTGTTTAGCAGAGTGAGTGTGTGAGAGCTGTGTGTGCACCTCTTCTGGGTGCATGGCCTGTGGGTGACGGCACCCCGTAAGAAAGCCTTCCTGTTGGACCCTCAAGCCTGTGGAGGTCTCTGAGCTCTTCGGGCCAACACCCCCATCTATAGATGGACCATCGAGGCTGGACTGAGGCCTGAGATGAGGTGATATGAATCCCCTCTCCCTTCAGCTCACATCTAGGTCCCTTGAGGGTGGGGGGGTGGCCGTGCGCCCCACAGGGATGGTGTGGCAGGAGGAGGAGTGAGGCTGAGGACACTCTACCCCTGCCTGGACAACCTCTGTGTGGGATCCAGCTGGTCCGCCCAAAACCACCCCATTTTACTCCTATGTGCCCCCTGTAATTATTAGTAATGATGCCTCTTTCCATTTGTAAAAGGGTCTGGACTTGGATCGTCAATTATAGGTCACCCCTGACTTTTAGTCCCTTTCGAAGTGTCCTGGGGGACTCTAGGCTAGAGGGGAGCCCCTGCTCCTTGGTCTCTCTTCCCAGAAGCCCAGACGTCCTGGAGGGCCCTGGCCCTGGCCCAGGAGACCAGAGCCCATTTTGCTCCTGAAGCCTCACCTCGGGGGTCGGGGAGGAAGCCCGGACAGCACCACCTCTCCCAACTTTGGGGCAACTGCTTCCCCCCGCCCTTTATTTTTTGTAATAAGGTATAATTGACCTACATCCATCCTTCGTTGTGAGGACTCCCGTGAGCCGTGACAAACTGCGCATATCTGGGGCCATCGTTAAATCAGGATAGACAGCATTTCGTCACCCCCAAAGTCGTCTCCCATCCCACTGGAGCCCTGCCTCCTTGACATACTCCCCTCCCCCGGGCACTGGCAACCACTGCCGTGCTCCCCATCCCTGTAGTCTGGGCTGTTCTGGAATGCCACGTACGTAGGAGTCTGACTTCGTCGCTCAGCAGCGACCCTTTGGGATGCCTCATGTCACACCGTGGATCAGCAGCTGTTCCCTCTCATTGCTCAGGATGGTTCCGTCACGGGGACAGGCCGCGGCGCCGTCACTCAGGACAGGTGAGACATTTGGGTGCCTTCCTGGTTTTGGCAATTACGACTAAAGCTGTTAGGTCTTTGCGTGGAAATGAGCTTTCGTTTCTCTCGAGCAGCGTGTACAAGAGAGTGGCTGGATCTGATCATAAGTGTATGTTTAACGTCATGAGAAACTGCCAGCCTGCCTTCCGACGTGGCTGTGCCATCCGCTGCATCTCCACATGCCCAGGGATGCCATCCCTCTGGCGCAAGCTGCCTCCCCCTCCTCTTCCCCATCCACCTGGCGGCTCACACCAAAATCCACAGTGTCAGCCAGATGCCTCCGTGTCCCCACGGGCCGCCTCAGCCCAACTGCCAGGCAGCCTCCTAAGCCTGGCCCAAGTCCCCTCCTCTCTGCCCACCACCACCCCGGCCGCTCTGTGCCACTTCCTCCATGGCAGCTGGAGCGATCTTCTTAGGAAGACACCCATTTCTCGGGCCTTTCTTGCTCCCCCACACCTGGACCCCATCGGCAGACCCTACCCCAGCCTGTCCCTCCTCCTGTTCCAACTCTGTCCCTTTGCTGTCGCTGGTCCGGCCACCCTTGCCTCCTTCTGCTCCTCCAGCACATGGAGCCCCAGTGCAAGGTCGCCCCCACCGTGGGTGCTCACCCCCAGACAGTGGCGATGGAGAGAGAGCCCGCGTGGCCCCTCTGCGTGCTGCTGGTTCGTACTCATTTCCTCCTCACACTGCTTTGTGATTATCGGCCCCCTTTGACAGAGGAGAAAACTGAGGCACAAAGAAATGAGCTCACTGGGCTAGGGGCACAGGATTAGGGAGACGTAAAGCCAGCTTCATGCCCCGGGAGTTGGACTTTAGAGCCCATTCACACACTCTGGGAGATTTCAGGACGGGTGTGCGGGTCACCTCTCCAAGGGTCCTCTCCACTGTGCTTTGCAGCCCCCTTTTGGCATTTATCGCCTCCTAGGCCAGGCACAGAGGGAGCACCCATGCGCCGAGTGAACGAAGGCCGCACCGCACCGGCCCTGCCTCTGACGGGGTCCTGGGGAGAGGTCACTGCCACCTGACCTTTCTCGCTGTTCCATGGGGCCTCCTGGCTGGATGGACAGAGGGACAGAGGCAGCAGAAGGTTCAAGAAATGACCCCAGCCCCGTCCACCTTCTATGATTGGAACTGCATGGGTGGGGGCCTCATGGTCATCTGGGGCACTTGTCTCAGAACTGGGACCAGGGGCCCCATTCTGGGAGAACCGGGGTTCACTGACCGCCCCCCCCCAAACAAGGCTGTTTAGCAGAGTTCACTAACGCACCTTTCATCACCTGCCCGTCCGGCCCCCGCAGCTGAGCCCAGCTCTTCTTCCAAGGGGATGGGGCAAGTGGGGCCTGGTTCTGAGCGGCTGGGGGTAGGGGTGGAGGCGTCTGTTTGTGCCGAGCCATTCCTGGGAGGGCCAGAGCCCATGGCAAGCAGCCTGTCGGTGTCTCTGAACAGTGAGGGTCTTCTGTGCCATGTGTCCCTTCCCTCACACCTGCCTCCGTGAGGGGCTCACCACAGCACATCCCTCCCAACTCACCCCTCTGACCACCAGCTCCGTATCCTCCGCCCGCAGCCAGCGCAGCCCACCCATCCTCCAGCCTCCTGGCCTCTCTCTGCCTGCCCCTTGCAGGCTCTGCCCCCAGCAATGGCCAGCAGTGGCCAGCAACAAGGGCAAGTCATTCACCTCTAAACTTCAACTGTGAAACCCCCTCTCTGCCGAGCAGGACACATAGACACGGGGCCTCCCCTTGTCAGACCCTTCCCTCCGATCCAGGAAGTGCCTGTCGTCCGAGCCCAATCCAGCCGTCTGCTCCTGCAGGAAAGTAGTCACTGGCCCGCCTGCTCCCGTGGGAAACCAGCGTCCTGACGTCTAGGTCCCTAGATTAATGCTTACTCTGGAATTCCGTATGGACGGACTTAAACAACGTGCATCCTTTTGTGTCTGGATCGTTGCGTTCGACATTGTCACTGTGCGATTCATCCGGATTATTCCATGCATCGGGGCTGTTCTTGCTTGTGGCTGTGAAATATTCCAGTCGTGCTCATATGTCTGTGTATGTGTGTGCACGCGTCTGTGGGTCTGAGCCCTGGTAGGAGGCTGCACCACCTTTCAAACCCTTTCAAACATTTTCTAGCTAGTCAGTGAGTTCACCAGACAAGTCGTTGACACCTGCAGGAGCGGCCCCCATCTGTGTCCCCCCCACCGCCATCCTGTATGTGTGTTGCAGACCCCACCCCATCGAGCCCCTGGGCAGCGCCCTCCGGAGCCCCGAGGCAGCGAGGAGAGGCAAAAGGCCTCAGAGGTCGCATGGTTGTACCGGTTGTCAATAGCTGAGTTTGTGTCATACACCACCTGTGCAACTGGACTGCTCCAGAGCCTGGCCTGGGGCCCGGCCCCGGCCCAAAGCTGCCATCCCAGAATTCCAGCCCAACCTCTGTACCAAGCCTCAGCCGGGAGTAAGAATGGCCCCAGGCCTCAGCGATGATCTCAGCATTGATTCAGGAAGGAAAAGAAAGAGCTCTCTGGCATCTGGGCCGGCCCAGCTCTCCGGGGCCGTAAGAAAGCATCATTGCTTGAAGTCAGACTGTGGATGTGGCCCAGGGCAGGGCTGTAGCTGGTAGCGTCAGGGAGGATGTAACCAGGTGCCAGGTCACCAATTTGCTCCGTTTTTGTCCAAATGGTCCATCTGCGGCAGCATCCTCCCCGCAGTGCGTCAGGGGACCCTTGGGGTCAGGGAGCCTATTTCCCCAGACCCAGAGCCAGGGGACTCTCAAGCCTGGCTCAGGTGAGGAAGAGCAAGAGGGGCCTTGGGGCCAGAGAGAAGACAAGCAGTCATCCAAGAAGCAATGACGGTGCCCGGAGCACCAGCAGGGGGAGGGAGAAACAGAGGCTAAACAAATTTTAGAGATTAAAAAGGTCAGCGTGTGACGCTAGAGCGGGCCATGAGGAGAGAAAGGGGCATCAAAACCCTGGCGTCAGCCGTAGGACGGGCTGCTGGCCCACTCCTCTGCTCCTTGAACCTCAGGTCCTCATCCGTACAACGGTCCTGAGATGCTCTCAGCATCCTTCTGAGTTCCTCGGCCCTGACTTCTCCGCTGTGTGCGTCCGGGGCGCGGGCTAGCAAACTCCTCTCTGCGTTTCTCTCCCTGCTCGTATTTTGTGCGTCTCATTTGCCGGGCACCAGGTAGAGAACCTAAGAGGACAGAAGTGAGAAGAACTTTCCCCTCCTATATCGCAGAGGGGCCTCGCTGTAGGGAAGGCCAGGCCCCCTCATTGCCCGCCTGCAAGGGGGCTGAGAGCCTAGCTTGGGGGTTTCACTCCCAAACCTCCGGGGGCTCCATCCCCCGGCCCTGCAGGACACATTCCCTGGATAAGGGAGCAGCAGTTCTCAGAGTGGAGACTCCACGACAGCAGAGCCTGATCTGGGACTTGCAGTTACAGCCGCAGTTTCCGGCCTGTCCCAGGTCGGCGGCGCCGGAGGAAGGCTCCCCATGCAGCCGGCACTGCTCCCCCCCCCCCCCCCCCCCCCCCCCGGCTAAGAGGCGTCCCTGCATTTCCCCACGATGGGGAAGGACTCAGAAGCAGAGCAGTATTTCATGGCGTGTGAAAATTATAGGAAATTCAAATGTCAGTGTCCACACATGAGGTCTACTGGAGCGCAGTCCCTAATAACGAACGGATTTTATCGGAAGCTGTTAGCGTCTATACTGTCTACGGCGGCTTCCGTCACACAGCGGCAGCGCCCGCAGCCCGACAGACCTCACGGCCTGCACATTTCTGAAATATTGACTACCACGTCCTTTGCAGACAGTTTGCCTGCCCTGCCTCCCAGCACCAAGGCGGTCCCCAAACAGAAACTGTGGGGGCCTGAGGCGGGACCCCACGTCCTCAAGGGCCTCGGGATAAAGTTAAGGGCACGTGCGCTTGGATGTGAAGACTGTGCATTTCCGCGTTGCTTCACCCCAAAGAGAAATTCAGCGCTCTCCTCCTTTTCGGATGGAGGCGACCAGCTGTGGCGGGGCCTGGGAGTCTGCCACGCGCAGAATGGGGGCATCGCCCCGCCCCTCGTGCTGCTGGGAGGCCCCGGCGGCGAGGCTGTGCCCATCCCTGGGGAGGTGGCAGCCGGGAAGCCACCTGGGCGGGAAGGGGGGTCTCGGTCAGGGGCGCTTGGTGAGGAAACACGGCCGCTAGCCGACCACGAATGTATTTGCTCGTATTGTGATAACTGCATGTCAATGAAACGGGTTTCCTACATGACCCTATGAGTTTTATCTTGTGCATTTCGAAATTTTACTCGATTAAAATTTATTTTATAGCACAGAAGACCATAAAAGCCTCTGTGCGCGGGTCCGTACACCCCAAGGCTGGAGATCCGCTCGCGCAGGGATAAGGCTGACAACAGGCTCTGCTGACCTCTGACTTCTGTGGTCCTTTCACAGCTGTGGGGGAGCCAAAGATTGAGCCCCTACTGGGTGCCGGGTCTTGACATCCTGGGTGCTGGGCACAGCCGTGACCCAGGCAGAACAACAGTGCCTGCTCTCCAGAGGCTGACATTCCAGGAGTGAGATGCAGTGGGGCTGCCACACCGGCCGGGAAGAGACTGAGCGCTAGGAATGGGGGCCTGGCCCCCCACGGTCTTCCCTGCCCCTCCCCACCCCGGCCCCCACCAAGCTGCTTCCTTTTGCTTCTTCTTGTGGTCTCCCACCTCAGGGCCTTTGCTTGTGCCAGCCCCTCTCCCTGGGAACTCCTCCTCACGTACTTGGAAAGGCCGACTCATCCCATAGATCTCAGAGGAAATGTCACTTGGGGGACCCACCTCGGTCCCTCTAACCAGGCCTCCCCTTGCTTTTCCTCCCATGGCACCCTGCGTGTGTCCCATGTCAGGGATCACTCCATATTGTCATTCCTTGGTGCAGAAGGCTCTCTCCAAGCTGGGTCAGTGGAAGAAGCGAGGGCTGTAGGTTGGTGAGACCCGCAGAGCCCTCTGCGCGTGGGAGGCCCACAGGACCTGTACTCCATCCACCCGACCACCCATGAGGCAAATACACAAAAAGCACATATCGTGCCGGGCGCTGGAGACCCAGCAGCGAATGAAAGAGGTGGCAATCCCCTGCCTTCGTGGCTTTCTCACAGTGGGTCAGGGAAGGCTTAGGCTGGAAGGACGAGGAGGGAGATCTGAAGGGGAAGTGCTCTGGGCAGAGGAATAGCATATGCAAAGGTCCTGGGGTGAAGAGAAAAATGTAGTGTTCTCAAGGCACTAAAAGGAGGCAGGGTGCCTGGAGCAGAGGGACGGGGGGGAAAGGGTGGAGAGGGTGAGTTGGGTGAGGTCAGGGCAAGATGAGACAGGACTTCAGAGGCTGGAGAGGCAGTTGGGGTTTTATTTTCAGTGTAGCAGGAAGCCAGGGGGAGCTGCAGGCAGTGGGGTTACAAGGCCTGATTCTGGCTTTAAGACCATTCTGGTGTTGGGTGGATGGTGGCTGTGGTAGGACGGGGTATATCCCTTGAAGCCCCCACTATCCCCGGGTTGCAAACAGACAGCTCTGATCGTGGTCCCTCCACACTGAAGGAAAACCCATGTGTGATTCCCTACTGAGTCATTGGGGCCCCCAGTGTAGGAGATGGACTTTTGGAAGGAGAAACTGAGTCCAGGGCAGGCCCTCTGGCTGGGCTGTCATCCTCCCGCTGGCCGAGAATCTAACCCCAGCTCTGGCCGCTGGGGGGCAGAGGAGGGGTCCGGAGCGGTTCGGTGCCTGTGAGGGTAGTGGCGTCTGGGTCAAATGAAGGCCGCAGGAGCACTGGGGGACCCCAGGCCTGGGTCGGATCGCAGCTCCCCGGAGAGTCCCTTAATGTCCCTGGACTGATTTTCTCCGAAACAGGTACAGCCAGCACTTCAGGGACCTCACACGTCAAGTCGGTGAGCGCTCAATAAACGGTCATCACCGAATCCCCCACTCCCACCCCCTTTCTACCTTTTTTAAAGCAGGTTCCGACTTGGACTCATCTCATCCTTGGGGAGGCAGGAAAGCGCGGGGAAGCTGTGGGCTCACCGCACACACTGGTGTTGCTGCAACGGTGGGGGGGGCCACCTGCTCTCTCCACGTGCGCCGGCCCCACCTCGAGGGCTCGTGCCGCGTGTGCGTGAGGCGGCTGCCAAGTCGACGTTCTTTCTCCCTCTCGTTCTTTCCACAAGGGTGCGAGCTAGCATTTATGATGAACGTCCCCTTTCTTTATAGGCATGGAGACGGAGGCCACGGCGGGAAAGGAATTCGATACAGGTCACCAAACAAGAGAGGGGCCTGCGGTCTTACTGAGGGTCACAAGCAGGACAGGGGTGCGTCAGGGCTGCTGAGCACCTGTGCCGTCAAGCTGGAGTCCTAGATGGTTATCAAGCGCTGACTGGGGCCCCATTACCTGTCTGTGGAACCAGTGCCTGGGGGGCGGGGGGGGCCCAGCTGGCTTCGATTTCAGTATTGGGGTACCGAGGAGGGCTCCGGGGCTAGGGGAGGGAGCTCCACCCCCCAGATCAAGCTCACCACCTTCAGGGTCTCCTGTTCTCCAGCTTCAACCCAGATGAACAACTTCCAAGAAGCCGTCGTGACCTGCCCCGGCCCTCCCGACCTTCTGTCCTTCATCCCTGCATGTCGCCACTGCCTGGGCTTCTTATCCTGTGGTCTAGAATCATCACCTGAATCCCACAGAATAAAGCTTCCCTGGGGTCCCTCACTGATGCAGGGGAGTTCTCCAGGGAGGGACCTGGTTGGGGCAAAGGAAAGAGTTTTCTCCCTGTGGGCCTCTGCCAGAAGGCCACTGACATCCCCGAGACTGAGCCCTTCTTACGGGTAGAATTCTCCTTTCCCCCAGATGGGCCTCGTGTGTTTTCCTCCCTGCGTGTGCTCTCACCCCTGCCGGCGGCACCTGTCTGCCCTCCGGCCCTCATTGCCCCGGCCTCACCGGAAGAACACCACTCCAATTCCTCCCTGTCACCATGCCAGGCTGCAGGAGGGGTCCTCGGGCCCCCCTGCCCACCGCGGCTTTCTGTCCTGTCACCGTGGTGAGAACCAGGGCTGCTGGCTCGCGGGGCCTCCCCGGGGGACGGAGTCCCAGGAAAGAGCTTCTGCTCTTCTTCACACAGCACACGGCTGCGTGTGGACGTGCTCACCGAATCTTTGCAGAAGGAAAAGTGGGGAGGTGTGGGCCCAGGGAGGACAGGGCAGTGGCCCAAGGTCACATGGCCGGGGAAGTGTCACATCCAGGGTGAGGAGGTGGGCAGGCGCACTCCAGGGCCTGTGCGGGAGAGGGTGTGCTGTCACAGGGGACTGCTGAAGAAGGCGCTGGGGTCTGCAAGCGGGTGGGGCTCGGTTCTCTCTCGCAGGGCTCCTACCAGGACCCCCCCACCCCAGCCCCCAGGCCCCAGGTCACAGTGGGCTGAGGGAGCCCAAGAATGCCAGGCAGGGATTTGCAAACACACATCTCCACACGGTGGCACTCAAAGAGATCAAAATGCATTTAATGTGGTCTAGTCTCGTGGCCTACGTCTTTAGATGCGCTATGTATTGAAAATAACATGAAAATTCTCCAGTTTCACCGTTTAAAATAGATGTGACATTCTGTGACCTCACGCAGGACAGACACCCCTGTGCAGGGGCCTCCTTCCCATCAGGCCCCCGCTCCCGCCCCCCGGCCCCGCCGGGACCCTCGGGCAGGCAAGGACGGGGGTGGGTGGGGGTGGGGGGCACAGCACCAGCATGGCACGGGGGGGCGGCCACCATGTCCCAAGCAGCACATGCAGGCGCCCACGCGGACACACCGCTTCCAAGGACATTCGTGTGCACACAGCCCTGGGACCTGCACACGCTCACACGTGCCCACACACACCCCCCAGCAGGCCGCCACAGCCCTGCTCACAGAGCCCGGCACCGCTGCCACACAAATGCGTGTTCATGGGGACACACACGTGCGCAGACGCCATCCGCAGGCAAGCGCTCACCCACACGTGCGGATATTAGCTCGTGCCCGCGTGCACAAAAGCCTCACGCCGGCACACGCATTCCACGCATTCCGGCGTGGACGTGACCAGGGCAGACGGCGGGGTTCAGCTGTGCTGATGGCCACAGCCGGTGTCCGTCCTGAGCGCTGCGTGCCCAGCCTTACAGCCCGGCAAGCATCACACCAATGCCCGCATATAGAACACGCCCTCACACACAGGCGCCTGTGGGCAAATACATAGAACTATGCGTGTGTGTGTACACACATCCATACCACATATATCTATCGTTGGCCCAGACTCACACGCACGGGGAGATCGTCGTGGGCCCGCATCTGTACAACACTCCCACGAACAGCGAATCCACACGCTCTCGCAGATTGCCGTAACTGCACACATTTGCTTGAACATAGAGGAGATGATTGCACATGGGAATCCACACACTTGGTGCTCACACACTCACACTCACACATACACACCATCAGCACGGCTCCTTTCCCACATCAGCAGCTCAGTGTCTCAGGGAGGAGGGCACCAGCGGCCACGACCTTGGCCCATTCCAACCCCCACCCCTCCTGGTTCAGGCTGGCAAGAAACTTCTCGGAAATCCCAGTGCCTGGGAGGGGAGGGTGGGAGCAGATTGGTACACACACACACGCACATACATGGGCATCCCCCCCCAGCACACACTCCCCAGGGACGACGGAACCCTTGCTCTGCACACACACAGCTCCTCCCATCCACCCTCCCGTTTCAAGTGCACTAAAGAGGGAGACTATTTTGGTCTTTAGCACAAGCAATAAATAAATAAATAAATACAGGGAAGGGAAAAGAGGGCAGAAGAGTTTGAAAACGCAGCATCTGACTTTGGCGAGAGATGAAAGGCAGCTCAGGGCTGCTCTCCCGCAGGGTCTGGGGCTGAACCATCCAGCCTGGGCCTCGGAGGGGGACAGGCCTGAGAGGAGGTGCACCGAGCCACTGAGGTGGCATGGGCCGTGGGGGACCCAGAGTCCCTGGGCTCTGCTCTGGATGGTGGCAGTGGAAGCCTGGCCCACCCAGCTCTGGAAGGATCTCCAGCTGCTGGGCAGAGCAGAACACAGGCCCGTATGCCAGCCCCAAGTGACTGGGGCCACCTCATCCTTCCCTGGCTCAGCCTGACAATCTGGGTGGGGCAGGGCAGGTAAGCCCTCCCACATCAGCCCTGCCCCGCCCCCCC
>NC_048234.1:13199885-13242748 GCF_002007445.2 Ailuropoda melanoleuca | reverse complement strand
GAGCTAAAATGGAGAAAGCCAGCCGGGCTCAAGGCTGGAAGCCAGGCCCCGGGCTGGGAAGGACCAGAGGCCCCTCCAGCATATCCTGAGAGGAAAGAGCTGCTTCCACCGCCTGAATCATCGCAGCCAGAAACGAGGGCGGGCTTGAGGCCTGGGCGGGACGCTGGGAGTCAGGCATCCCTCAGGGCATGGGCCCAGGGCATCCGTGGGTGGGAACTGATAGATCATGCCCAGACCCTCCAAGGCCTCTGACCTCAGGCCAGGTCTCCAGCTGCCCCGGGGGTGGGCGGAGGAGGACGGGTGAGGCAAGAGCCCCACCCTGGGGCCCTGGCCTCTCCCTGCCTCCAGAGACCCACCCAGCCACTGCATGACCTTGCACTCTGCCTCAGTTTCCCCACTTGGGCCAGAGCCCTGGGTGCCTAGCTGTCTTGGAGGGCACGGGTTGGAATGGCCTAGGCGGGCAGGCTGGGGAGACACGTATGGGCTTTCTAATTAAGGACTTCTTTACAGGCCTGGTCATTTGAGAGGACAAAATTCTTCACTGTCCTGGGAAGGGCCTGGCCAGCTCCATCCCTGCCAGTGGTGTCCTCTGCCAAGAACAAGCCCACGTTGGGCAGCTCGTGGTCCAGGGGCCCACTTCCGGGCCAGCAGAGCCAACAGCTCCAATGTTCTTCCTGGTGAGGGTGCCTGGATGCAAGTGCCACTCCCAGTCATCTCAGCTGACACTTCCACACCTCTTCTAAGACCATTCCTCTGCCATCCAGCTGGGACAACCTGGCTGGGACCCACCTGCACTGCCCCAGGTGCGGAGAGAGTGCCAGGACAGCCCCGCCTCTGAGACACACAGGCTGGCAGGGACTTCACGGTGGAATCGGGGGCAGCTGGGAGGACGGGCGAGTCTGATAAAAACAGAAACAACTGGGGCTGGCCCACCCAGGGTCTCTAAGGCACGACTCACACTGGGGTCCCGTGGGAATGGGGCCGATCTGCTTCCTGGTCATCTGGGAACCCCCTCTCCCTTCCCACGGAGCCATCTACTCCAACATTTTCCGAGTGTCCCTCACTGTGGAAGGGGTGGAGGCCATTGGGCAGAAAAGGAGAGAGAAGTAAAACAGGAAGCTGGGGGGTGGGGGGAGCGAGCCCTCCACGGCAGGCAGGTCCCATATCCAGCCCTGAGACGCACCTCTAAGGTACACAAGTCAAACTCAGAAAGCTCAAACTAGTTTTTTCCCAGCCCCTACCCCCACCTCTAGGACTTTGGAAAGCTTTTATTATGATCATTAACACGGTCTTGGTTTTTCTATCACAAGCATCATCCAATCCGCCATGAGCCGAATGAACCACGGCTGAGCCCCGTGCCTGCGTGCGTGGACTGCGCCGCCCGGCACACCTGGCCTTCACAGAGGAGAGGCCTATCCAGCCTCGGGGAACCTCGCGGAGCCCCCATCGAACTGCTGCATCTCGGCAGACCAATGCAATAATTCTAGCTGTCCTTTTTTATAACCCCCACAAATTAAATATTTTGTCAATCACGTGTTAAATTTTTTTTTTTTTTTTGTAAACAGTCTTACTCAATCTAAGGTTGAGAAAGCCCAAACCGGTGTTTCTCCCCAAGTTAAAAACCAGCGGGGCGCTCTGCAGCCCGCCAGCCTTCACCCGCAGAAGCTGGGTGGCTGTCGAGCCACTTCCGGGCAGGCTGCTGCTCTGCTCAGGCAGAAGGCCCTGGCTCCTGACCCGGACCCCTAGAGGTGACCTCCGTGACCCTGAAGCTCCCCTGGCCTCTGAGGCCAGGGGCGGCCCATTTTGGCCGCCCACTCTCCCGCCAACCTTACCAGGCCACTGTGAAGAAACATAAAACATCTAAAACGCTACTGAGTCTGCAACCGGGGCACCTGGCCCGTTCTGCCGAAACCCAGGGCCCTCGCGGGACGCCGGGCCTTTCCCTGGAGGGGCGGACGCTGCTCCTTGGCCCATGGTGGCTCAGATCTCTGACTCCCGTCTGTAAGGCCGCTGCTCGAGGCCGCCACCCCCACCGGCCTGGGGTCTGTCAAAGTCGTGCCGGGCCTGGGGGCTGCGGCCATCCTGGTCGCCATCTGCCTCGTCCTCCTCATCGCGGCTCAGGAAGGCCAGCTCGTTCTCGTAACAGAAGGAGTTGGCGCTGGGCAGCAGGAATTTGTTCTCCACCAGGTCCTTGGCACTGCAGCGGGGCGTGGAGGGCACCTCGTAGGTCTTATGGAAGTGGGAGTAGTCGATCTTGTACTGGTTCTTCTCCTCGAAGAGGACGGGCTCGAAGCGGTGGCCCCACAGGATCTCGTTGGCCAGGTAGGAGCTGCGGGCCTGCGTGGTCATGGCCGTGGCCTCCACCATGCCCTCCAGGATGACCACGATCTCGAAGTCATCCGTCTCCAGGTCCTGCCGGCTGATGCCAAACAGCGGGCTGGCCTCGTCGATCTCGTGCAGGATGGTGATGGGCGACACAAGGAAGATGCGGTCCAGGCCCTTGTCGAAGCCGACGTCGATGTCGATCTGGTCCAGCGGGATGTACTCGCCCTCCTCGGTGACCCGCGGCTTGATGAGCTGGGCCCGCACGTGGGCCTCCACGATGTGGCTCTTGCGCAGGTTGCCCACGCGCCACATGAGGCAGAGCTTGCCGTCGCGCAGCGCCACCACGGCGTTGTGGCTGAACAGCAGCGTCTGCGCCCGCTTCTTGGGCCGCGCCATCTTGGCCATGATGGCGCCGATCATGAAGGAGTCGATGATGCAGCCCACGATGGACTGCGCCACCACCATGAACACGGCCACCGGGCACTCCTCCGTCACACAGCGCAGCCCGTAGCCGATGGTGGTTTGCGTCTCGATGGAGAAGAGGAAGGCCGCCATGAAGCCGTGCACCTGCATCACGCAGGGCGTGCGGCCGCGGCCCTCGGCCGGCTCCAGGTCGCCGTGGGCCACGGCGATGACCCAGAAGATGACACCGAACAGCAGCCAGGAGGCGAGGAAGGCCAGCGAGAAGATGAGCAGCATGTAGCGCCAGCGGATGTCCACGCACGTGGTGAACATGTCGGCCAGGTAGCGCTGCGACTTCTCATCCATGTTGGCGAACTCGATGTTGCACTGGCCGTTCTTCTTGACGAAGCGGTTTCGGCACCGGCGCCGCGTGTGCACCTTGCCGTTGCCGAAGCCGTTGGCCCCTGACATGGTGACCAGGTGCAGCCCGTCCTCCTCCGATGACACGATACTGTAGGGGTTGGCCCTGCCGGCCGAGGTCATCCCGGGGCTGGGGGGGCCCTGGCTCGCCCCCGGGCCGGCTCCGCGGGGGGCGGCTCCTGCAACAGAGAAGACAGATGGGCTGGCGGAGCACCACCCCGGCCCGGCCTTCCGCCCCCACCCAGGGCCCCCGGAGGGGCTGGCGGCCGTCTCCGCCCTAACTCCCCCCCAGCCGCGCTCTCCGTCCTCCCTCCTCGGCTTGGAGAACTGACACTCGATCCTCCCAGGAGCTCGGCCCAAAAACCTTGGATTCATCCGCAACCCATCTTAGCACCACCCCAAAGGCCGTGCTTCCAGAGTATATTTATGATCCTGCCTCTTCTCCCACCCTCAGGGCCTGAGTCCCCATCCTCACCCACCTGCACCAGCCCGGCGGCCGCCTCGCCAACCTCCGTGCTCCTGCCCTCACCCCAGTCCGGAGGCAGCCAAGGGGAGCCTGTCCGTCCTCTGCTCAAAGCCACTCTCTGCCGGCACCTGCGAAGTCCGCATGAACGGAGTCCAGGGCCCCTCGGATCTCAACTCCAGGCTCCTCCTTGCTCACCCCGCTGCAGCTCACAGCCTCCGCACTGTTCCTCAGGCCTGTCCCGCGCACTCTCCACCCGGACATCCTCCCACTGCCTCACCTCCTTCAGTCCTTGGCCTCCATGTCGCATCTTCCTGCACCCATGGGAGACTGTAACCCTCACCCAGTCCTCACTGTAACCACAACGCACCGACTGCCGACCTCATAACAGTAGTAACAGTAACAGGAGTGACATGCGCGGGGTTGCGCGCACCTGCCGTTCCCGTGAGACCGCTGGCCACCCGAGCATCGTGAGTTTGCTGTTTTGTTCACTGCGGTCTCACCCCCACGGCCTCGAACAGAGCCTGGCCCCGAGGACACCCGCTCTCAGCACCCATACACCACGCCCTCTGCCTCCCCATCAGTAGCTAGGAGGGGGTGACGAGTCAGTGCCCAGAGGGGCCACTGACTGACCCCAGCCCAGGGGCCTCCCCATCACTGCCTTTCTCAGCTCTAAATGACAGCACGTAGCAAGCACTCAGAAGCGTCACTGTCCTTGGCCCACTCAGGGGAGCACTTGGTTGGCTTGCCGCGCACACGCACACACACACTCACGCACACCAAGCAGTCTTAGGCATGCCCCACGGCATAACACCCACGGCTGGACAAACANGGGCCCACTCAGGGGAGCACTTGGTTGGCTTGCCGCGCACACGCACACACACACACTCACGCACACCAAGCAGTCTTAGGCATGCCCCACGGCATAACACCCACGGCTGGACAAACACTGCTCTCACGGCCCCCAGACAGGCCAGCAGCTGCCCCTCCCCAGTGCCCCGCCGGCTCCGGGCTGGCCTGTTGGGGCCAGGCTGAGGCATCTACACGCCGGAGGCCATGGTGCCACAGGGCCCTGTGGGCACTGAGGCCATCTGGCCATTAGCATCAGGGCTGTAAGGGCTCAGGCCCTCAGCCTGGCTCAGTGGGGTTGGGCTGGAAGGAGGGGAAGAATCCTGGCTGGCTGGCCTGGCCAGGGCACTGAGCAGTTGGGTATATTCCTCTCCACTCATGGGGACCCCATACACCCCTAATCCCCACCTGGTCACACTAGGAGGCAGTGTTAGACAAGGCTGGGAGTCCTCGAGTGCCCAGGAGACAATGAGGCCCCAGGTAAGAAGGTCACAGGGCAGCCGGGCCAGAAGCAGAGAGGCAGGTGACTGGGCACCCACCAGAGACCCAGAACCTGGAAGTGAGACAGTCAGGAGGAGGCAACACTGGGATTTAGCCCCAGCCTGTGTGACCAGAGACAGCCAGAGCCTAGGAGGGAGCGTGACATCTGACCTCTGCTTAAAACACCTGCGAGACAGCTGAGGGAGAAGTCCACATGACCAGCCGGGCTGCAAACCCCTGCTAGGGTCTGTCTCCGTTGCCAGGTGTTTCTGGACCCCCAGAGCTGACACACGTCTAACACTCACGGCTCTTACTCCCCACTCCTCAAACTGCAGACAGCAGGCCAGATGCAGCAGCGCATGCTCTTAGATTATCCTCTCAAAACCCCAAGAATGTGGCTACCATCATTACTTCTGCTCTAAATGGAAGTTCAGAGAGGTTAAGTGACTTCCCCAAAGCCACACAGCCAATAAGCAAGAGAGCTGAAATTCGAACCAGTCTGTCTAATGTGAGGTCTCCTGCCGTGGGGACTTCAGGCTCTGTGGGGGCCTTCTCACACTGCCGTCCTCCCCCCACAGCCACGCCAGCCGACCACCTCACCATGGGTCTGAGGAGCTGAGGCCTTGGGGCTGTAATGGTGGACACTGCTTCCGCCCAGGCCAGGAGGCAGGGAGCCGGCGGTTGTGGGGACCCCGGGTACTGCGCCAAGAAGATGGCTCAGCCCCAGATTCCTGGACCCTCCAGGCAGAGGTGGCCAGGGCCTGGGTAATTAGTTGCCGGCGGGAGGCCACCGGACCCCACGGGGCAGGTTTATGCAGCCTGGAGGCCTTGAGGGACGTCCAGCGGGTCATGGCTGCTCCACCTGGGGCTCTGAGCAGCTCGAGGCCTGCAAGGGACAGAATCGGAAGAATCAAAGGCCAGAGAGCCCAGCCCAGAACGCTGCTCCCACCAGTGGGGGAGCCTCACCCCTGACCAGCTCCCAGGCCCGTGAGGGAGCAGCAGTGACTCCTGGTGTCTCTGCCTGGGCTGGGCACCTGGGACCCACCCAGACTGTGTCANGCCCTCTGCCTCCCCATCAGTAGCTAGGAGGGGGTGACGAGTCAGTGCCCAGAGGGGCCACTGACTGACCCCAGCCCAGGGGCCTCCCCATCACTGCCTTTCTCAGCTCTAAATGACAGCACGTAGCAAGCACTCAGAAGCGTCACTGTCCTTGGCCCACTCAGGGGAGCACTTGGTTGGCTTGCCGCGCACACGCACACACACACTCACGCACACCAAGCAGTCTTAGGCATGCCCCACGGCATAACACCCACGGCTGGACAAACACTGCTCTCACGGCCCCCAGACAGGCCAGCAGCTGCCCCTCCCCAGTGCCCCGCCGGCTCCGGGCTGGCCTGTTGGGGCCAGGCTGAGGCATCTACACGCCGGAGGCCATGGTGCCACAGGGCCCTGTGGGCACTGAGGCCATCTGGCCATTAGCATCAGGGCTGTAAGGGCTCAGGCCCTCAGCCTGGCTCAGTGGGGTTGGGCTGGAAGGAGGGGAAGAATCCTGGCTGGCTGGCCTGGCCAGGGCACTGAGCAGTTGGGTATATTCCTCTCCACTCATGGGGACCCCATACACCCCTAATCCCCACCTGGTCACACTAGGAGGCAGTGTTAGACAAGGCTGGGAGTCCTCGAGTGCCCAGGAGACAATGAGGCCCCAGGTAAGAAGGTCACAGGGCAGCCGGGCCAGAAGCAGAGAGGCAGGTGACTGGGCACCCACCAGAGACCCAGAACCTGGAAGTGAGACAGTCAGGAGGAGGCAACACTGGGATTTAGCCCCAGTCTGTGTGACCAGAGACAGCCAGAGCCTAGGAGGGAGCGTGACATCTGACCTCTGCTTAAAACACCTGCGAGACAGCTGAGGGAGAAGCCCACATGACCAGCTGGGCTGCAAACCCCTGCTAGGGTCTGTCTCCGTTGCCAGGTGTTTCTGGACCCCCAGAGCTGACACACGTCTAACACTCACGGCTCTTACTCCCCGCTCCTCAAACTGCAGACAGCAGGCCAGATGCAGCAGCGCATGCTCTTAGATTATCCTCTCAAAACCCCAAGAATGTGGCTACCATCATTACTTCTGCTCTAAATGGAAGTTCAGAGAGGTTAAGTGACTTCCCCAAAGCCACACAGCCAATAAGCAAGAGAGCTGAAATTCGAACCAGTCTGTCTAATGTGAGGTCTCCTGCCGTGGGGACTTCAGGCTCTGTGGGGGCCTTCTCACACTGCCGTCCTCCCCCCACAGCCACGCCAGCCGACCACCTCACCATGGGTCTGAGGAGCTGAGGCCTTGGGGCTGTAATGGTGGACACTGCTTCCGCCCAGGCCAGGAGGCAGGGAGCCGGCGGTTGTGGGGACCCCGGGTACTGCGCCAAGAAGATGGCTCAGCCCCAGATTCCTGGACCCTCCAGGCAGAGGTGGCCAGGGCCTGGGTAATTAGTTGCCGGCGGGAGGCCACCGGACCCCACGGGGCAGGTTTATGCAGCCTGGAGGCCTTGAGGGACGTCCAGCGGGTCATGGCTGCTCCACCTGGGGCTCTGAGCAGCTCGAGGCCTGCAAGGGACAGAATCGGAAGAATCAAAGGCCAGAGAGCCCAGCCCAGAACGCTGCTCCCACCAGTGGGGGAGCCTCACCCCTGACCAGCTCCCAGGCCCGTGAGGGAGCAGCAGTGACTCCTGGTGTCTCTGCCTGGGCTGGGCACCTGGGACCCACCCAGACTGTGTCACACGGGCTTGGGAAACCCCTCTTCTGTTGAGGTTCCTCCTCAAACCACACAGAGAAAATCAACAAGGTCACATTCACACCCTGCTCCCGTTTCTCAGCTAGAAACTGAGGCTATGAGCAGAGTCACTGTCCAAAGTCACGCAGAAACTAAGGATTAGAGATAGAGTTGGAGTTCCAGGTATCCGGCCAGGACTCCGCTTCCCGTGGCCCCATTCTGCCGTGTGTGTACATGCGTGTGACTGTGTGCGTGTGTGTGTGATGCTAGGGGTGTGGGGACCCCCTCCCAGGCTCTCAGTGAATGCATCACCACAAAGAACGATCCAGAACAGGACCCATGAACAGAAACCGCAGCACCACAAACTTGCCAAACGTCCCAAGCACACTCCGTGGACACAAACACAGGAGTGCCAGGAAGGTCACGCAGCTCTGGAGTCCTTAAAGACTCGATTTCAGAAATGTGCGACAATATCCTCAACCAGGGACATGCACACCTGTTTGACTCTTGCTCAAAGGATGCCTACAGTTCGGTCGGATAAGAAATGTTATTAGATTGGTTTTGCTCGAAGAGCCCTCAGCGGGTAAGGACGCCGGCTCCCCATTTCACAGATTCGAGAACTGAGGCTGAGATTTGCCCCAGGTCGCACAGCAACTTGTGGGCTTGGATGAGGCAGTAAAGACAACAGTTAGGATCACTTCTGGCAGATGCCCAGGTTGGCCAGTGGGGATGCCAGGCGTCGTCTGGAGGGGACGGCGACAGCAGCTCCGGGGGTGCACTATGTGAGCAGACGAGGTGACTTCGACACGGGAGGTGGGGAGCGAAGCAAGTCCAGCAGGCAGAGGGGGCGGTGGGGGGCGCAGACCAGACACGTCCGAGAGATGGCGAGGCTGTCCCCAGCCCTGCTGCTCTTGAGCCCGCTTCCCTGTGGCCACAGCTCTGTGGACACAGACTCCCGGCCACCGGGGCGTTCAGAGCACGACAGGGCCTGGGCTGGGAGCTTTTACAGAGGCAGCCGCCACATGACCCAAAGGTGGGGCCCAAAAGCCACCGGGAAGTGCCTCCGGATGGAGCAGGACACCCCATGCCCTGTCCCCTGAGGCTCTGGGCACCTCAGGTTTCAGTGACATCCGGGAGGGAAAGAGGGCGAGGTGGGGGCCCACAGTCTCAGATGTCAAGAAAGCACTAACTGTAAGAGCGGGAGGGGCTCAAGCTCCCCCCCAGGCCTTTCCACTGGCCAGAGCGCCTCCAGCGGCAGGAGCGCGGTGATCGATGCCCACTGTGTGTTCACCACAGGCCCGGCTGGGTTGTAAGAGCTCCAGCGATCTCACTTAATCCCTTCAACAGCCTTATGACTATTACCCCATTTTCCAGATGAAGAAACTGAAGCTCGGAAAGACTGAGTCACTTGCCCAGGGTCACACGGCCACTAAGCAGCAAGTTCCCAGTCTAGAGGGTGGGAGAGAAACCGACCCCTGTCACCCCCAAGCCCCAGGGCCAGACGGCAGGCCTGACGCTGCATTCCTGCCTCCGTCCTTCAGGCCCTGGCTGGACCGTGTGGTGATAAGACACACGAATGGCCCCTAATCCAGCACTAGAGGCAGAGGTAAGCCCCTCGCTGGCACCCCCGACCCAGGGCCCTTCAGCCCTTGCTTGGAACGTCCAGGGACGGGGCACTCACTACGTCACGATCAGAGCCTGCAATGAGAGAACTCGGAGATCCCGCGGGTCAGGGAGAGCCAGTGCGGGGCCTCCGCGCAGCCGCACGTCCTCCTCCCGCCTGTGCCCGCGGCAGGCATCTCTGACCCATCAGAGAAGGCCTCCCATATCCTGGGACAGCCTCGGAATCTTTCCCACTCCGGGAACTACCCATCAGCTTGAGTGATAGAGCTTGACCAAGCCAATCTTTAATTTGCGGGCTGGGAGACGGAGGCTCCAAGCAGGGCTCCCTGGCTCCATCACAGGAAGTGAGAGGTCTGGGGGTGCAGCACAGCCAGGGGAGGCCAGGGGAGGGGCCCTGCCAGCGCGGGGAGCACGGGGTGGGGGGGCGAGCATGCTGGCGCACTCCGGTGGCTCCTTTGCCCCTTCCAGGCCCAGCTCCCTTCCCCTCCCCAGGTGCAGACTGCCTTTGCTGGCGGGCGCAGCCTACACACATTCGGGGTCAACATGAGCCAAGCCGTGCTGGGCGCCAGGACAGAAACAGCCACGATACAGGAGCAGGACGCGGGAGCTCCTCCTGTGCCCCGGGCCCACCCGCTCCCTTTCTGACCACTAACACCAGTCTTTTGGCCCAAAAGCTCTCTGGCGGCTGGCACACACTCTGCTCACACGTCTGACAGGCTAGGGAATGCTGCCCCCAGAGCAGCCTTCCTTGAGGGGCGACAAGCACACTCTGGGTGCCCGCTCTCCGCTGCCTCCCCAGACCCCAGCCTCCTCTCCATGTCCCACAGCACCACGTGGCCAGCGTGGCCCCTCCTCTTGTCCCGAACATCTTCTCTCCTCCTACTCCCCTCCCCCCCAGCCTCCCCCTCCTCTCCTGCTTCCTCCTTTCTTCCTTCTCCCTCCTGTCCTTCCCCTCCTCATAGGGTCATTTGGCAACCTGACCACTTCCCCAGTTGCCTGAGCCGGAAGCCTGGTCTCCTCTCTCTCCTTCAGCCTCCATATCCACTCCCTCACCGGGTCCTGCGTGGTTTGAGTCCTGATTGCTCATAACTGCCCACCATTTCCCCACCTACATCCTCCCTCCGGTCCAGGCCACTCCTGTCTGGACACACCACAGGCCTCTAATGGGTTGTGCTGTGGCGCCCCTCTGCCCCATGGGGTCTGACCCCCAAATCACAGCTAAAGCGAACCTTTATAATCCTCCCCTCTATCAGGGATCAGCTGAAGGCCACCACTTCCACAGAATCCTCTGGGCCCGGGCTTCTCCTGTTATGGCCGGAAGTCACCTTCTACCCTACATGACAGCTGAGCTTGCCCAGGCCCCAACTTTGGCCAACCTCAGAGGCCCAGAGAGGCTGGTATGGGCCTGGCACAGAGGGAACACCCAGGACAAACTCAGCGACCAGACAAAAGGATGAGGGAACAGGCAGCAGAGTAGCAGATAGATGAGGGTTATAAGGTGGGTGGAGCGTACGTGTACGATGGATTGATGTACGCACAGGTGGGCGCTCGAGCGCATGATGAATAAATGGACTGATGGATGGATGGATGGGTGGGTGGTAGCCAGAAAGATGGATGGGTTAGGTGGGTAGAAAATAATTCGATGGCTTGGGTAGATGGATTCGTGGCTGGATGAAGAGACGGAGAGATGGATGGATGGGTGGGTGGGCAGGCAGATGAACAGACGGATAACTAGACAGACGGACCATGGAAGGAAGGACAGATGGGTATTTGGGTGCACGGCTGAACGGCTGGGATGGTGGGTGAATGGCTGGGAAATGGGTGAATACGTGGAAGGACAGACGGCTGGATGCGTTGGGTAGGTGAGGGGACAGGTGGGTGGATGGCAGGTGGAGGGGCAAGTGTGGCGCTAGTGGGTGGACGACGGGCGAAAGAGAGGCTGGAGAGGTGAGCGGACAGGTGAGTGGACAGAGGAGTGATCGGCTGCGTGGATGACTAGACGGACAGAGGCACATCGCTGACCTTCGTCTTACCTCTTGGATCCTGTCTTCTAAGTAACAGTGCTGAGCGGGCAAGTGGCCATCCTCAAGGCTGCGTCTGCAGCAGTTGCCATTTCCCAGGCCCCAGCCGGAGAGGAACCGGTCGCTAGAAGCCCCTGAAGTTAAGAGAGCAAAGCCAAATTACTGTGACGCCGCTGCTCTCACAAGGGCTCGAGAGTCTGAAACTTCCACCTGAACCCACATTTCTGCTGCTTCCGTGGGGGTCCCGTGGGAGTTGTGGAAGAGGCCTCCAGTCCACCCCTCTGACACCCACCCCTTCGCAGCTCTGAGTCTCTTTATAAAACCGCTCGGAACCAAAGAAGGGCAGAACAAGGTAGGTCCCCAGAGAAAACAGCAGCTGATCGTTACCGAGTGCCTGCCGACTGCCGGACACTGTGGGAGGCGTAGTCCAGACATCCGCTCGTGGAACACTCACCCCGCCCCACGAGGCAGGAACTACTGGCCGTTCTCGTCCCAGAGAGGCAGGTAGTGTGGTAATTTTCCTAAGGTCACTGAGGAACTCAGGTCCCTAACCGACGCCCCTAGCCACCAGCTGCAGAGCCTTCCCCATGCCAACCGCGGGGTTCAAGAGTGGATGGACAGGGGCGCCTGGGTGGCACAGCGGTTAAGCGTCTGCCTTCAGCTCAGGGCGTGATCCCGGCTTTGTGGGATCGAGCCCCACATCAGGCTCTTCCGCTATGAGCCTGCTTCTTCCTCTCCCCCTCCCCCTGCTTGTGTTCCCTCTCTCGCTGGCTGTCTCTCTCTGTNAAGGACAGACGGATGGCTGGTTGATGGATAGGTAGGTGGCTGTGTGGATGGATGGATTGATGGCTGGCTGCTGCATTATGGATGGGTAGGAGGACAGATTATGGGTGGGTGAGTGGGTGGGTTACCAACGGGTGGGTGGGTGTGAGGATGGGCGAGTGGGATAGATGAATAGAGAAGTCTCTATGGGTGGGTGCACGTTGGTAACTCATCAGACACTTGCCTTGGCAAACACGCNATAGGTAAGTGGCTGTGTGGATGGATGGATTGATGGCTGGCTGCTGCATTATGGATGGGTAGGAGGACAGATTACGGGTGGGTGAGTGGGTGGGTTACCAACGGGTGGGTGGGTGTGAGGATGGGCGAGTGGGAGATGAATAGAGAAGTCTCTATGGGTGGGTGCACGTTGGTAACTCATCAGACACTTGCCTTGGCAAACACGCATCCCATGTGGTCCCAGCACCCCATAAGCCTCAGTTTTCCTACTGTCAAAGGGGCCCCCTGCTTGTCTCCCCAGCGTGCTGTGGGAATCGGAGGACACCGTGGCGGAAAGGCGCTCCGTGCGTTTCCAGAGGCAAGCCGGCTTGAGAGGCCCTTCTCACCTTCCCCCACCTCCCGGCCACGGAGGCCACAGGGCCCCACCCCTTCACAGCCGAGCTGGCTGCAGTCCACTGTCGCACTGGCTTTTCTGGCTGGGATCAAGGGAACTGTGGGTGAGTCACCCCCTCATCATAAGCGTCCTGGGGCAGGTGACAGCAGTGGGTTTAGAGGCCCACAGACCTGAGTTCAAGTCCTCTGCTCATTACAAGCTGTGTGACCTTGGGTGACTCACTTCCCCCTTCTGGGCCTCCGCTTGCTCCATATGGGCATGTCCTGCTGGTGTCTCTTCACCTTCCAGGCTCTTACCTCAAGACTCCCCGTCCTCGGCCCCCTGCTTCTCCGTCCCTCATCATTCCCTGAACAGCTGCTATGGGAATGCAGGGACCCCTCTTAGCCCTGGCACCCTCCAAGTAATGGGGAAATTGAGGCTCAGGGGGGCTCCATCGTAGACCCACATCACATGGCTACGAATCTCCATGGCAAGGGCTTGTGCCCAAGTCCCTGATCTTTGCCCTTCCCCTTGATGGCCCTACACTGTGCCTGGCCCTGATGGCTCAGCTCCTGACTCCAGTTATTCCAACCTTCACAGCCTCACCTTGAGGGAGTGCTGCTTCTCCCGGCTTGACAGACAGGGGAACTGGGGCTCAGAGAGGCTGTCACTCGCCCCAGGTCACCTGCAGTTGGAACTCCAAAAGAGGAGATGTCCCAGGGCAATGGGAGCCACAGAAGTTTAGGGAGAAGGATGAGAGACAGCCGGCCCCACCCCACTTCCTGTTGGTCACTTGGCCTGCCCCAGGCTCTCTCAGCCTTGTCCCTGATGCCCTAGTTCCTAACGGGGCTTTCTCCAGACCCACAAATCCAGTCACATGTGTTCTCACCTGTGAGGGGGGCGAATTAGCTCCATTCTACAGGAAAACGGAGGCTCAGAGCAGAGAAGTGACTTGGCCAAGGTCACAAAACCAAAGAGTGAGTGGCAGTTCGGAGACAGGAACCCAGGTCTCTGGACACCCTGTCCGGTATTCTCCCTGCCACCCTGGGGTAGCCACAGCAGCCCGTGATGTGGATTCAAACCTCTGACGTTCACCGGATGTCTTCCTGGGTCACGGGCACCACCCTGGAGAGGACCGTTGGCAGGCGGGGCGGGGCTAGCATGTAACACGGGAGGGCCCGGAGCCAGACAGGCCGGACTGGCCCTCAGACCCCAGCCAGCGGGGGCGGGGCCTGGATGGACACTGACGCTTCCCCACTCCCCCTGCCAGTGCCAGACTGTCAGCCAAGGCTGGGGCCGAAACTGCCTGGGGACAGGGCAAGGCACTTCCCCTTCCTGAGGCCCAGCTTCCTCCCCCACAAAATGGGCTGATGACGCCTGCCCAGCGATGCAGGCCATGCACTTCAGGGTGGCGAGGGAGCTGTGCTCTGGGCACAGGGCCTGGAACAGCAGGGCTCTGGGAGAAGGCAGCTGTCATCATCGCGGACCGCAGTCCTCCCTGGAGGGGTGGGGCCCGAGGGGGCCAGCGAGCCCCGATTCCCTAATCCAAGGCCTGGCTGACCCCAGCTCACAAAGGGCCCTTCCTGGGCCTTGGCCTCCTCATTTGCAACTTCAGGACACTGTCAGGGGAGTAAAGGGAGGCCCGACCCGGTGCAGACCCAGGGTAAGGGCCGGTCCCTCCCGGGTTCTCTGGAGGGCTCTCTCTCCGGCTCTAAGAGCAGAAATGGGGATTCCTGACAGGACGAAAAGGTGGCATATGTATCCCTGGCCCTCCCATGTAGGCGTGTGTGACCCTCTCCAAATGCACCCCAACAGGCAAGGAAGCAGGAGAACCAGGAGCTGGCACAGACTGAAGTCTGGCCGCCTCCTTCCTCTGTGCCTTGATGGTGCTGGCCGGCAGGCAGGGCCCAGGAGACGCTGGCTGCAGTCACCGCCTGCAACCCTCAGGCCCCTCACGGTCCACAGCCTAGTGGCCGGGGCTGGACACACTGACCCCAGGGACAGGCTGAGCCAAATGGCCACGAGAAGTGGACATCTGCCTTCTGAGCCCCAAGGTGAGGCCAGGACAGGAGGTTCTGGTCCCAGGGTGGACGACAGGTCATGCCAGACACCGGGGAATGTTTCGGAGGGTATTTTTATCTTGAGAACATCCTTCTACAGCAGGTGGGGACAGGAGGGAGACAGGGTGTCCTTGGCCCCAGGCCTCTGGGAGTAGCCGAGGACAGAGGTCCCTGGGACCTCTCTACTAGAGTGGCCATTACAGACACTGCTCCGTCCCTAATCTCCCGTCCCAGGGGCACGTGGGGCCTCAAGGGTCTTAGGGGTTTCATGAGCTCCCAGCTCTGCTCCCAGTGAGAGCTCTGCTCTGTCACTGTGTGACCTGGGGCAGGTGTCTGCCCCTCCCTGGGCCTCCCTCTTGCAGTCAACCTTTCCTGAGGGTCTGCTAATGCCGGGCTCAGCTATGCAACAGTGACTTGGATGGACCAGCAAATGCCTGCTCGCGTGGGGCGCCCTGCCGAGCAAGGGAGATAGTGAGTAAACCAGCAATCACAACGAGGCTGGATCAGAGCCACGGTCAGAGCCCTCGGAGCCCCAGGGAGACGTCTAACCCAGTTGGGGTGCAGGGGGATTCCTGGAGGGAGCAGCAGGAGAAAGCCCAGCCTGAGACGGACCGCAGTGCCCTTGAGGGGCACCTAGAGTCCCATGGATCCAGGTGCCCACCGGACTCTGTTCCTTACATACTGGGGCTTGGGCAAGGCTCTCCCCACCTCTGAGCCTCCCTGTTTCCTATCTACAACCACAGGGGCTGGCCCTTCCAAGCCAACATTCCAGGATTCCAAGGGATTTGTGGCTAGGGAGGGTGTAGAGAGACAGGTGGGGACACACTTCATCACGTACTAACAGTGCATAGGCGCTGGGGCCAAGGCGTGACACAGACAGATGAAGAAACTGAGGACCTGAGAGGCACCAGATATCATACTAACGACCCTGGACTTGATCCCAAGGGCAATGAGGTGCCAGAAGGAAATTTGAAAGTATGAGTTCTGGGGCAATATGGCCTGGGTTCAAATCCTATCTCTGTCCCTTCCTGTGTGACCTTGGGCAAGTCATATAACCTCTCTGAGCCCATTTTCTGACCTGTACAGTGGGATTAATAATGGTATCCATCTCATGGGGTTTCATCAAGTTAACACATGGAGGTTGCCCAGCTGGAAATTTCCTGGTCCCCCGCCACCTCCCATCATCACATATCTGAGCCCCGACTCACTCTAGAGAGGGCGCATAGGCCGCTGGAGGGCCTGGGTTGGACCTCACTCCAGGCAGGAAGGAATGAACGGATAGAAAGAATGGGAAGGAACCCGGGGGGGGGGAGGGGTAGACAGTAAGCAAAGGCACCATGGCCTCTATTTGTCTTAAAGCTGTACTTTTTCAAGCTTCAACTTAATTGGAGTCTCAGACTTTTCCTAAGTACCCAGCATGTTCGCAGGACAGCAAAGATCTGAGATAAAGGGACAAAGCCTGGGACAAGGAAGGCCATGAAAGACAAGGCAGGAAAATTTACCAACATAAAAATACTTATGACGTTGTTTATCAAAACCCATCGTAAGCAAAAAAGGTAAATGAAAACCTTTGTTATAAAAAAGACGTGTGTGCTTAATATATAAAGAGTTCTTATAAATCAACAACAGAAAAGGACATGATAGGAATGAACACAGTGCTAGAGGTGGGCTCTGCACTGAAGACCAGGTGACCCCCAACAACTGATGACTCAGGAACGTCCATGCCTCAGAGCCTCAGCATGAGATGGCCTCTCGCACTGGAATGCCTTGAGCCGCCTTCCAGAACTCAATGCATCCTTCAAGCACGAAGGGTACCTCTTCTATAAAGCTTTCCAAGACTTCCCTGGGTCCCCTTTTGCTCCTTGCCGAGCCCTCACATGTCTTGGGCCCTGGAATAGAGTCCCTGGCTTTGGCTGAGTACCTAGCATTGCATTAGAGAATGTTCCAGGTGGCATAACACAAGCATTTGACAGAGGAGTAAATAAGGCACAGAGAGGAGCGTGGCCATGCCCAAGGTTACCCACCTATGAGCCGATTCTAGGAGCCTGGTATCCTGCCTCTGGTCCCTCTGTGCTCCAGCCACCTCCTCCCTCAGGAGCCCTCCTGCCCTGCCTTGCCCCCAGGAGGGAAAAGGCCCCACCTTGGGAGCTGCATTTCTTCATAAGAGGCTGGGCCCCACGTGGGGCCTCCCTAGAATAAGGCTGGGCAAGATCAGAGCCTGAGCCCCTGCCCCGGTCCCCCCGTGAGCCCAACACTCAGCTGGGGGGACACAGGGACAGTTGTTTCTCTTCCCCTTTTTCGCCTCCTCATTTGGTAAATTTGGCTTTATTTGGGGAACAGAAAATGCACTGGGAGGGCCTGGCGGACATCTGAGGGGCCTGGGGTTCCTCCTGGCATGGACGAGAGGCTGAGCTTTAAGACCAGGAGTCCAGGAAAATAGAGGGGGCTTTCTAGAGGGACTGTCCCTTCACCCTCACTCAGGTCTGGAGCGCTGCCAAGATCCGGGGCCCTCACTTGCTCACCAGAAGCACACTTCACATTCAAGTGAAGCAAGACAGACAAAAAACACGTTGGCGTGGGGTGGGGGGAGCCCCAAGTAATTCCAGAGGCAAGGTGGGCACTATTCTAGAGGTTTTTCAGAAAATTGTGACATTTGACTTGAGAGCGGCGCAAGGAGAGAATGTGGGAACAGTGTTCCTGGAAAGAGGAACAGCAAGAATGAAGACCCAGAAGCTGGACTGTTGCTCTCTGTGTTCAAGGAACTGGAGGGCGGGTGGTAGGGCCGCAGCTGAGTGTGCCAGGGAGAAGAGAGGAAGTGAGAGGGGACAGAAACAACTCAAAAAAAGAGAGAGGACTTGGCTGGGGCCACACAGGCAGCTGTATGGATGGGAGCACCTGGGGCTTTTCTTTGTCATCTGCCAGCGGCAGTAATAACCCATGTCCCAGAAGTGGTGCTCAGAGGAAATGCTTCCCACCTCCTTGCCTTGCCACATGCCAGACCCTTTGCCCAATGCCCTTTCTTCCTCATTCTCCCTCAAACTCCTATGCATCCTTCAACACCCACTCCCAAGCCCCCATGCCTTGTGCCTCCCTCTGTCTTTGATCGGACCATGCTAAGTGGCAACCACCTATCCCTCCCAGTCTCCCCACCAGGGCAGGGACCCACTGAGGCCAGGGCCTGGGTCTGACTGCCCCAAGCATGGGGCCGGATTCTGGAAGAGACTAAGGAGGGGAACGCGGACTGAGCCTCAGAAGGCCCCTCCCGAATCTGCCACTGTGACCCAGGAGTACCCTTGAGGCCCACACCGCAAGACCGCAGGCACGACGGCAGTCGACCCAAAGATCACTTCAGTCTCAACTCATCATGAGACCTTGCCCTGTGTGGGCCTCAGTTTCCTCATCGGCCCAATGAGAGGCTTTTCTGGGTCTTGTTTTGTCTCAGGGAGAAAGCTGTGGCCTGAACGGGAGTTTCCCACTTCCTTCCTCTATTAACTGCTCACAGCAGCATGGCCCCGCGGGGAGCAGGGGCCGGGCTGTCATCATCGGAGCCCCCTCTGAGCTCTGGGCAAGTCCACAGAGCCGGACACGTCAGCTTCCTCGTCCCACCTGCTGGGAAACATCCCAGTGCCTCCCCAGAACAGCCGGGTACTGAGGCACCAAGGACGCAGCGAACCCTGTCTCCCCACCACGGCCACGAAACAGAAACAAAGGCCACGGCACTGGACACCCATGTTGGTCCCCAAACCCCCCGGAGTACTGGTTGGGGACACCAGAAGCAAAACAAAGGGGCCTGGGAGGGGGAAGCGGAGGACGATGCAGGGCAGGGGGCAGGGCTGCGTGGTCCCTGCCACATGTTAGCACGTTCCAGGAGGTCCTACCCTGGACCCAAAAATGAAATCCAGGGCTCTCTGAACTCGACGGGAAAAACACAGGAACTTCGCCTTGTCTCACTGCAAAACGCACCGCTCCCTCTGCGACAAGTGGAGGCAGCAAAGGCCAGCAGCGTGGCGCTCTGTGCGGCCGGTCCTGGGGCCTCGGCCAGGCTCGCTATGGAAGGCGTCCTGAAGCCACAGAGCGCGGATGACTGTGTCGCACATTCCACCAGCACGTGTTGCTAAATAGTCCCGTGTCTGCTTTCCTTTGTGGTTTTCTGTGGGTTCTCTCATGCGTCCAAAAATACCATCCTGAGCAAGGGGACATCAAAGGCATCCCCAGCCAGCCACTTGGGCCTGAGGTCTCCTCTGTGACATGGTGGGGTTGCCTGGGCCATTTGTCCGCTCAGTCATTCGTCCGTTCCACAAGTCGGTGCAGCGAGCCCCGACTCCAGAGATGCCCTGTACAAGGGGTCGTGTGAACAGGGTGAAAAGCCCCTGCCCCCCCCGGGGGGGGGTGGTTCATAACAGGCAGGAGGAGAGACAGGCATTTCAGAAGAAAGGAACAAATGAAGACGATTCAGGCGGCGCCAAGGGCTGTCCAGTCCCCAGGGAGGTGCGGCCTGGCCGCCGGGGAGAAAGCCAGGCCTCCACAGGGAGCGGCCACCGCACAGGCCGGAGGCTAGAAGGAGCTACTATCCGAGGGAGGAGGGTGACCAAGAGGGAAGGGGCGAGGTGAGGTCTGAGAGGGCCTGTGACCCACCTATGATGTCCCAAGTCAAACCCAGAGTCAGCTGGGAGTCCTTCTGGGGCCCAGGGCAGGAACACGAACCTGAGGAATTCTCTGGAACACAGGGAGGAGTACTGACAGCATCTTCTCCCAACCATCACCTCGTCCAGTCCTGGGTGAGGAGCTGGCTCTCCTCAGCCCAGTGTCACAATGAAACTGAAGCTCGGGCTGGGAAGGGACCCATAGCTAGAGGGCAGCCGACGTTCTGCCCCCACAGCTGCCTCACCCCGACTTCACCATCACACACACTTTTCCAGCCCCAACAAACGGGATCAGCACACCCACCGTGCATCAGGCATGGCCAACATACGACATATGCTACTTCGCTGCGTGGTACCATTCCTCCTGACAGAGGCCAGAGATGGGCTCAGAGAGGGTAAGCAACCTGCCCAGGGTCACACAGCTGGTACATAGCAGAGGACATGGGAACCCAGGACTTCCAGGGCCATGGGAACAGAGACCCTGGACTTGACCACACAAGCTTGGCCCTAATATCTCTAGGACAAACCACAGGCTCTCCAGGTGTCTCAGGACCACCTCCTACCGTGAGCCTTCCCTGGCTGTGTGCTGCTGTCTGCCTCTCCCTCATGGCTAACTGCTGCTGTGGGGAGCTTACTGGAATCTGAACCCTGTTTGGTTCTGGCTGTGTGACCTGGAGCCACCGGCCCTCTCCCAGCCTGTGTCCAAGAGGATAAGGTAGGTTTGGGGTCATTTGTCCTGGAACAGAGGGTCTCTGCCCCAAGAGCAGGCAGCTGCTGAGACCCTCAGGAAAAACTTTCTCATGCCTGAAGCATTTATGTAGCACCGACTGTGTATGTCTCTCAACAACCCTGGGAGCCACTGCCTGCACGTCCTGCCCGGAGAAGAAGAACCAGGGTCTGAGAGAGACCCCAGCACGCCAAAGCCACAGGCCAGCCAGTGCTGGAGGGCCATCCCCTCCTCAGGCGAGGTGGCCTGGAGAGGTCACGTGGGTCCAGGGGCTGGCAGCTAGGAGGAGGAATGAGGCTGCTTCCTATTCCTGTTCTCACACCAGCATCTGCCAGCCAGAGGGCGATGCTGAGGGGCTGCAGAATCTTCCCACACTGGGCACGGCCCTGCCGGCTCCAGCTTGCCCTGCCCCCACCCGGAAGACACCCAATTCCAGGATTAATCCTTGCCTCGATTTCCACATCGGTTCAACACGCCTAGTTTTACTGCCTGCCTGGTACAACTGGTGGGGAATTAACAGGGCTACTCTCCGCAAAGCGCCCAATTAGGGTCCAGCACACAGTAGGTGCTCATGTGTGGCCACAGCTTTGCATGGATGTAAGGCCTGGGGTATAGGTGCATGTGTTTCTAGAGGTGTTAGTGATGTGTCGACACCTGAGCCCACAGAAACATATCTTGAGGGAAGGATTTGGGAGCGGGATCTTGGGAATGGGGGACAAACAGGAGAATGGCAGCAAGTCACAGGGGTGCGGCCAAACGAGTCCCTGCCAAGGGCACCTAGGCTCCAGCCCACTTGTACCTAGAACTCCGGCCTCGGTTATGCCCCCAAGGGGCAAGGAAGTCCCCGGAGGGGTTGGTGGTGCTGCGGGAGGCAGGGGTGCAGTGGCCTGAGGCTGTCCACCCCGCCAAGGGGTACAGGGTGGGGGCGGCAGGGGTTAGGAGGCGTCTGTCCCCAGGGCTGCACCCGCAGGCAGCTCCGGTGACCAGAGTAGGCGCTCGTGCAGAGTCAGGGTGAGGGTGGAAGTAGGGGGTATGAAGTGAGCAGCCCCGCCCACCCGAGTCTCCCGCAGGGGTGCACGTATGTGTGCCCCTGGTCCTCCGCAGGAACACAGGGTTGCCTGGCCTGGCTACTGCGTGTGCAACGTGCGCACAGACACGGGCCTGCGCCTTCCCAAGGACGGATCTGTGCCTACGTTTGTGCAGGGCTTGAACACCACAGCCCAGGTCTCCGCGTGTCTGCTCTTGCACACGTGTGCGTGTGTGTTTAAGCTTTACGAGGCGTGGCACGCACATGTGTGTGTGCTCAGGGTAGGTGCACACGCATGCACTATAGTCCCTCGCCCAACCCTGGTTGGCAGTGGCCACGGGATGGCAGAGATGGTCTGGTCACCTTGGCAACGGGGCAGGAGCTGGGTAAGCTGGGACAGTCTTGGTTCAAAGGAAAAAAAAAAAAAACCCAAACCACTGAACACGAAGAGGCTGGGAAGAGAAAAGGAGCTAGAGGGCTGGGAGGGGGGCAAGGCTCAGCCCCCCAAGCCCCAGGTTCTGCTCACAGCTACCCCACCCCCACTGGGTCCAAGGCCCAGTCCCGGAGCTTGCAGACCGCGGTTGGGAGCTGAGACGCAGGTCCAAGGTCCCATATCTGGCCCAGCTTGCTGAGTACCCCCAGCGTAAGACCCTTGGAGTCCTGGGAGCCCCCCTCAGAGGACCGCAAGCAGGGACGGGGTGGGCGCCCCAGGCCCTGACCGCTGGATCGGGGGAGAGCCCACGCCCAGATCCACTGAGCGCCAGCAGAGGGCGCCGCGGACACCAGGCACTTCGCGAAGCAGGGGACACTGGGCCGTGCCCGCACAGAAGTCACCCTCTCTGGACAATTAGTGCAGTAATTGCACGCGCTGCCCCACAGCCAGGCCATTAGCCCAGATCCCGCGATCATTTATTCACGAGCTCCCATCTCCTCCTCATGCCCACGGCCAGCTCATCAGCTTCCCGGCCTATGCCGGGAGGGACGACCCACTGACGCTCCCCCATCCTCGCTCAAAAACATGGCCTGCTATAAATATTTCATCAGACCGAGTGCACGGGCATGAAACCGCTGGTGATCTGCTCCCCGGAGACGCCGGGAGCTGAACCCCCCACAGGGGTGGCCTCCGGGAAGTGACCTCTGGCCCTCAGGCTAGAGATGGCCGACATTGCCTTCATGCTGTCAAGGTGGCCCAGGCCTGAGAGCCTGTGGCAGGACCTCCGCTCACATTTCCTGGGGCTTTACCCGGACTGCCTCCCTGTGTCCTGACAAGGCCCTGCCGGACAGAGTCTGCTATCATCCTCAGAGGAGGAAGCTGAGGGACGAAGGCACTTACCTAAGGCCACACGGCCTGTCAGAGGCAGAGCGGAACCTAACCCTGGCAGGCAACCCCAGAGCCCCCAGCATCTGGCCTCCCTGAGTCCCAGAGTAGCCCTGTGACATGGGTTCTCTCAGGATCCCTTATACAGATAAGGACACCAGGGCTCAGGGAAGTGACTTGCTCAGGGTCACAGAGCTGGGAATGCAAGCCAGGCAGGTGACCCTGATCAATAATGGGCTTGGATTCATGCCCTGGGTGACCCCACTGATGGGAAGGACACTGAAATCAGCACTACCCTCTTGTCATCGCCCTCACTGGGAAGGGGACCCTTGCACAGCCGCACAGACCAGCCCTCATCAACAGCGGGCTGGGGAATTCTGGAAACCCCGGGCCCACTCCCAGGGCATCCCATAACCCCTGGCTTTCCTTGAGACCCCTGGAAGCAGAACTGGCTAGAACCCCAAATCCTGCCAAATAGATTGGCCCCCTCTTCAGTCCTCAGTGTCCTTATCTGTAGGATGGGCCCTGACAATGCCTCCATGGGCTGGGGTGGGCATGTGAGGCCTTGGTAGACAGCATGGGCCTGCGTGCCGTGATCCCCCAGCAAGGGGCCACTGTGCGTCCACCTTATTTGCAAAGCCCGAGGTTGTGCACCTGCTTGAACCCAGTTTGCAGAAGCTCTGCAGCGGACCAGCTCTGGGTTCAAATTCCAGCTCTGTGACTCCTTGCCTGTGTATCTTGGGCACCTGGCTGCCCCTCTCTGAGCCTCGGTTTCCCTGCCTGTCAGCTGAGGACGTCACTCCTGCCCCATAGGATTGTGGGAACAAGGTCAGTCCAGGTGTTACAGCATTCATCTCTGACCTCAGCAAGAACTTGAGAGCCAACCAGCCCCTCACTCGCATTTCAATTCCAAAGTCAGGGCAGCAGGTACCCTGGGAAACCCCAGCCGGGATCTGCCTGCTGGACCCCGAGAGGCCACCATGCCAGGCCTGCCAGGGACCTAAGACAGCAAGACTATGGCCCAGCCGAGGAGCGGAAGGAGTTCCAGGCTGGCCGCAGAGGTCCAGGGCCCAGAGACAGCAGGCTGCGCGCGTGCACCACACAGGACAGCGTGGGGGAGGCGGAGCAGCCCCGGAGACCCCGCCCACTCGCCCTGCCTAAACCAGAGCCAGCACGCCCTTCCCGGCTCCTGGACCCGTCCACAGCCCCCGCCTGAGCCCCCGCCGCGTTCCAACCGCAGCTCTGGCGCTCAGGCATGGCGACACTTGGGCAGGTTACTTCAGCACTCTCAAGCTCGGTTTCCCCATCTATGACACGGGGGTAATAAGAGGGGATGGCCCTGGTGATGCGTGAGTGCGTGAAAACTTAGAACCGTGCCTGGCATAGAGAAATGCTGTTCTCACCACCACGATTCCCAGCAGCAGGATTTCTGCCCCGGGTGTTGGGGGCACAGAGGGAGGAAACCCACGGGTCCCTGCACCCACTGCACTGTGTGTTCGTGGTCTCTTTCCAGGCCTGCCAGCTCCAGGGTCCTCAAGAACTTTCAGGCACCCCTTTTCTACGGCCCCAACAGGGCCGGGAAAGAGTTTCTGGAAAGAAAATGACTTGACATTTTCTGACAGTTTATCTCTGGCCACACTGAACTCCCAGCAGGCCCTCCCTCCATGTGCCCTTACCCCAGCTGTCCCCCGAACCCCCAGGGTGCCCACCTCCTGGCCGACCTCGGGCTTCTCCTTCAGGCTTCCAGGCTGGGTTTGGGGCCTCCCTCAACCCTCTATAGACTCCGGGCTTTGTCTCTGAGACAGCCCTGACCACACCAGGCACCCCCCGCCAATACCCCCAGCCTCAAGCTGATCTTCCCGTCCCTGATTCACCTCCAGAATCACCCAGCACGGGGCCAAGCACAGAGCAAGGGCTCCGTGTCTGCGTTCAGAACAACGATCTATGATGCGAGCTTATGTTCACTGAGCCCGTATTATACACCAGACCTGGTCCCCAAGGATAACATTGTTTCATTTAAGCCACACAAGAGTCCTAGAGGTAGATACTATTATTTTAAAGAGGAGAAACTGAGGCCTGGGGAGATGGCCTGAGAAGCCTGAAGACTTTGTGTGGGCCACAGCCCAGATCCAGACTCCCCTCTCTGCTCCAGCCCATGGGGCAGCAAGAGAGGTCAGCCCTGGTGACCAGCAGTGCTCCTTAGCGGCCCCCCTGAGCAGGGAGAAGCACCCTTCTGCCAACGAAGGGCCCTCAGTACTCAGTGCGGGGGCAGGACAGAGGAGGAGTAGAGTACAGGGTCTGGCTTCACACTTGTGAGACTGAACTTGCATTCTGGGCCTCAGTGGCCTCATCTGTAAAGTGGGGACATGGAGACAAGTCTGGCGCGTCACGCAGAGTGGGCGCTCGGCAATTGGCTGTTGAAGGAAAGGGTGGAGGGGCCCCCACGGCCCCGGACCTGCTGGCCTCCCTCCAGTGAGGCCTCCACCTGCCGGTGACGTCAGCCCAGACAGGAGTCCCAGGCCCCCAGAAGGATATTAAAGGCCCCCAACATCAGATCGATGAAAGCCAGGTGTCAACACCTGTAAAGCTCTGAGGCAGGAGAAGCTTCTAGGAAACGTCCTTTCCAGAGACCCGGGAGCCCGCACTTGCCCTCCAGCTCAAGGGTGGGCGACAGGCGAGCCAGAGAACCTGGGAGTTGGGGCGACGGAGGGACCACAGTGCGGGGAGCAGTGCCAGAGGGATGGCTCGGGAGACACTAAAAGACATGTGACTTAGAAGCCCAGCCTTGGCCTGGAAGCAGCCTCACCCCTCCCCAGAGAGTGGGGGGCTGGGCAAGAGGGGCAGAAGTTACTGAGGGCAGAGCATGGGGAAACGGGTGGTCCAACCCAGGTACGCTACCCACACCCGCCCACGCCCCCTCCTCACTGGTCACAGCACACACATCTCTCCCACCTGCTTACAAAAATCGGGCATGCGCCCTCTCCCGGTCAGGGCCCATGCACACCCACAGCACACACAGCCATGCGCCCCCATCTCCAACGCCCACACCCACCTTCGGGCTTTCCACCCGTCTCTACCGTCCACGTCTGTCTACCCTGCCCCCAAAGTGGCCCCATCACCGTGGGCCACAACCCATCTATAGCGGCTGCCATTCAGACAGCCCGACCCTGTCTCTGCGCTGGTCCCAGGCCCCGCAGTCTGAGCCCCTGGCCTGGGCCTCACCTCGTGACGACCCTGGGTTGTGAGGAGGGAAAGCAGAGAGGAGGGTAGGGGTCCACGAAACCCCCCACTCCCAACAGTACCAGCATCCCCAGGCCGAGGGGAGCCAGGTGGCTGGGACCCCCTCCAAACCCAGCCTTCAGGCACAGCCCTGGTGGGGGGCTCCTGCCGGATCCTCAGTGCTGACAGGCTGATTAGGGGGTGGGCGATCAGCTGGGCCTGTGCCTCCTGTCTCAGCAGCTGCAGCCCAGGGGGGAGGCCGACGGAGGGGGCTTCTACTGGGAGGCGGCCTCTGTCTCCTGCCTGCCTTTCCATGCCCAGTGTAGCAGGCCAAACCACCCTTCCTTGGGGAGCCCCAGCCTGCCAGACGGGGCACTGCTGGGCACACACATGTCCCTGACCCCCAAGTGGACACAGGCTGAGTCCCTACAGGGTGCAAGGCTTGGGGGAACTCCTGGACACAGGACCCTGCTAGGACCTCTACTGGGTAGCTTTTTATTCTATGGGGAAACTGAGGCTCAGAAAAGCTCTGTGGCATGCCTGGACTGCTTCCTGCAGGAGTCGCTGAAGCTCAGGAAGAGGGGACGAGAAGCTGCTCGGAACGCCCCGGCGCCCGCCAGACACCTGGCACTCTCCACAAACCGTAAGGACAGCCCAGGAGGCGGGGACCAGATGCCTGCACCTGCCGCTCAGATGAGGAGCCCGGAGCACGGTGGCGGCCCTCCTCACCTGCCCGCCACCGCCAGCCCTGCTGGGAGGCCTAGGGTGCACCCTGGGGAGGGGGTGGGAAGGGGGCAGAAGGCCAGGAAAAGGTGGGAGCTCGGAGAGTCGGAGGTGCCCGAGCCTGGAAACGGAAGGCAGGCCTGGACTGGAGACGAAACTGGGAGCCGGCTGAGGGGACGGCTGAGGCCCGTGGACGGAAGGAGAGGGCACCCCAGCAAGCGGACTTCGAGGCATTGGGGCGGGTGTGCAGGCATACAGGCCTTCCCGGGGGGAAGCGAGGGCTCTAGACCCAGACGGTGCTGAAGTGAGCAGGACGAACACTGGAGGGGACCGTGGGGGACACAGATGACCCGGACCTGAACGGTTTTCACTGCCATCATAGGTATAAAGATCAGGGACAAAGGCCAAGAGGCGAAATTGGGGAAAGCAACTGGGGACATAGCCTGTGAGGAGTTCTGTGGTTACAAAGAGCAGAGAAATGAGCAGAAGCTGGGGGGGGGGGCAAGAGAGGGGGTTTTTAATGTGGGAAGATAATATAACCTCAGAAACTCAAACACAGGGCTGCCATCCGACCCAGCCGTTCCACGGGGACTGAAAACTAGGGTTCATACAAAACACGCCGGTTCACAGCCGCATGACTCACAAGAGCCAAAGGTAGAAACAGCCCAAACACTCATCAGCCACTAAAGGACACAACAAATGTGCTATATTCATCAGTGGAATATCGTTCAGCCATAAAATGAACCAAGTACCGGCCCGACAACGTGGATGAACGTCAGAAACATTTCGCCAAGTGAAAGAAAGCAGACACGAAGGCTTGTTTGATTCCGCGTGTGTAAACGTCCGGAGTCAGTAAACACAGAGACGGAAAGTAGATTCGTGGTTGCCAGGGGCTGGGGGGTGGAGAATGATTACTCAATGGGCACGGGGTTTCCTCTTGCGATGAAAATGTTTTGGAACAAGATGAGGGACTAGTTGCACAACAGTGAGAACGTACTAGATACCACTGAACGGTTTGCTTTCAACGGTTCATCTTCTGTCCCGTGAATTTTGCCTCAAAAAAAAAAAAATGTTTTTTGAGGAGTCCCGCAAAAGAGATTTGAACCCAACCAAAGCCTGACAGATGCACGCCTAAGTCCTCACACCCACTCAGCGGGGCCACGGCCGTGGCCACAGCCACGGCCACGGCCCAGGGAGCAGGAAAGAAATACTTGCTGTCATCAGAAATAATACCAGAACTCTGGTGGCCTCCTCCAGGCCATCCGCAAGGCCCCCCTCCTTACTCACCCTGCTCCAGCCGGGACATCCTGTTCTCCATGCGGGTCCTTGAACCCGGGAAGCACCAGCCGCCTTTGGCCTCTCATGCCCTTGGGGCCCCTCCCTGACTCCAGGAAGCTCTCTGATCGCAGGTCCCCTTCCCTCTCGTATGTTCCGTGGTCCACACTCAGCTGCCCACTGACATGTGAGGGAAGGGATTGGGCCTCCAAGATTGTCTTCCAAGACGATTTTTAAGAGAAGTTTTAGGTTCACGACAAAAGTGAGGGGAAGGTACAGTGATTTCCCATCTACTCCCTGCAGCCACAGACGCACGGCCACCCCACCATGAACCTCGCTCTCCAGAGTGGGACGTTTGTTACAACTGACACTCTTACGCTGATGCATCATAATCATCCAAAGTGCACAGAGTACCTTCGGGCTGATTCTTGCCGTTGCACCTTCTACGGGTTTGGACAGATGGGTGATGACGTGTGTCCGTCCTCATGGTAGCACACACACTAGTTTCACTGGCCTAGAAATCCTCTGGGCTCAGCCTCCTCATCGCCCCTTCTCTACCCTGGAGAAGGCAACCACTTGCCTCTTCCAGAATGTCGTAGAGTTGGAGCCCACAGCACGTAGCTTTTTCCGACTGGCTTCCTCCGCTCAGTGATCTGACCTTCAAGTTCCTCCACGTCTTCTCATGGCTTGAGAGCTCCTTTCTCTTTCTTGCTGAATAATATTCCATTGTCCGGATGGACCACTTTATTTACCATTCACCTACGGAAGAACCTCTTGGTTGCTTCCAAGTCTTGGCGATCACGAATAAAGCTGCTGTGAACACCTGCGCGCAGACTTTCGTGTGGAAAATACCAAGAAGTATGGTGTGGGGACAGCGTGTTTAGTCTTTAGGAAACCGGCAAACTGTCTTCCAAAGGGACCGTGCCATTTTGCATTCCCAGCCATACTCACATTCCTGTTTCTTCTCGTCCTCACCTGCGTCGGATGTGGCCAGGGTCCTGAATTTGGGCCAGTGGCACAGGCATGTAGTGGCATCTCATTGTTTCTGTTTCCAATTCCCTGATGACCTATGCTGTGGAGTGTCATTTCAGATGTCTCCTTACCATCCGAGTATCTTCTTTGCTGACATGTCCGTTCAGGTCTTTGGCCCATTTTTTAATTAGGTGGTTTGTTTCCTATTGTTGAGTTCTAAGACCCCTTTGTATATTTTGGATAACAGCCATCTATCAAATGTGTCTTTTGTAAATATTTTTGTCCTAGTCCCTGGCTTGTCTTCTAATTCTCTTGACAGTCTATCCCAGAGCGTAAGTTTTTACTTTTAATGAGGTCCAGCTTGTCGATCATTTCTTTCATGGATCGTGTCTTGAACGGTGTATCTAAAAGGAAATCACCTGACCCAAGGTCATGTAGGTCATGTAGGTTTTCTCCTGTGTTATCTGCCCGGAGTTTAATAGTTATGTATTTGGCATTTAGATCTATGATCCAATTTGAGTTCATTTTTGGGAAGGGTGTAAGCACTGTGTCTAGATTCATATATGTATATATATACATATTTTTTTTTGCTTGTGGATGTCCAGTTGTTTCATCACCATTTATTAAAAAGACTATCTTTGCTCCATTGTATTGCCTTTGCTCCTTTGTCAAAGACAGGCTGACAGCGCTGATAGGGGGTCTATTCCCGGGTTCCGTATTCTGCTCCATTGATCCATTTGTCCAGCCTTGAGTCAATACCACTCTGTCTCGAACCCTGTAGCTTTACAGCAAGTCTGGAAGTCATGTAGTGTCAGTCTTCCAACTCTGTTCCTCAACATCATGTTGCCCCAGCTGGGTCTTTCTCCTCTCCATATAACTGTAATCCGTTTGATGATATCCATAAATTAAGTTGGTGTTTTCACTGGGATGGCACTGAATGTATAGATCAGAGGGGGGAGAACGGACATCCTGACAATATCGAGACATGGACTATAGCTCCATTTATTTTGTTCTTTGTTTTCCTTCACCAGAGTGTTGTAGTTTCCCTGTTAAAGATCTTGTATATATTTTGTTAGACTTATACCTACATACTTCATTCCGGGGACGGCTGATATAAGTGGTATCGTGGCGGGGGGGTGTTGTTGCCTTTTTTTTTTTTTTAAGTAGGCTCCACACCCAGCCTGAAGGCCAATGCGGGGCTTGACCTCACGACCCTGAGATCAAGGCCTGAACTGAGATTAAGAGTCAGACACTTAACTGACTGATCCCCCCAGGCGCCCCAATGGTATTGTGTTTTTAATCTCAAATTCCACTTGTTCATTGCTGGTATATAAGAAAGCAGCTGACCTTTGTATATTAACCTGGTATCCAGCAACACTGCTAAAACTGCTTATGTGTTCCAGTTTTTTTCCTATTCTTTCAGATTTTCTAAATAGACAATCATGTCATCTGTGACGAACAGAGTTTTATCTTTCTTCCCAATTTGTATATATCTTATTTCCTTTTCTCACCAAATGACATTAGCAAAGACTTCTAGTATGATGCTAACAGGAAGTGGTGAGAGGGGACATCCTTGCCTTGTACCTCATCTTAGTGGGAAAGCTTACAGTTTTTTTTTAAAAAAGATTTTATTTATTTATTTGACAGAGAGAGAGGCAGCGAGAGAGGAAACACAAGTAGGGGGAGTGGGAGAGGGAGAAGCAGGCTTCCCGCCGAGCAGGGAGCTGGATGTAGGGCTCGATCCCAGACCGCTAGGATCACGCCCTGAGCCAAAGGCAGACGCTTAACGACTGAGCCACCCAGGTGCCCCTGCTTACAGTTTCTCATTGTTAAGCATGATGCTAGCTCTAGGTTTTTTTGTAGCTAGTCTTTATCAAGTCAAGAAAGTTCTCTATTCCTAGTTTGCTGAGAGTTTTTACCATGAATGGGTGTTGTCAGGGCTTTGTTTCGTCCCCTGGAGTGTCCTGGTACTTGGAGAACGTGCTGGCCTACGGTGGGTCAATAATGACTGCCTTTGGAAAAAGCAGGTGCACAGTGTAGAGAACTGTCTGGCGGAGACAGGGAGACTCACCACAGTCATGACCTTGCGTCGATGAGAGGGGTGGGGGCCCAGGGGACGAGGCAGGATAACATTCCATCCACAGGAAAGAGAGAAGGGCTCGCAGAGGGACACGGGGCCAGGACATGGGTAGCTGTATGGGGAGGAGAAAGAAGTTCTCTTTGATTTTCTCAGTGAAAGAGGAAGCCACGCTGCCAGCTAAGGCTCCAGGACCTAGGAGTGGAAGGCAGAGTCCCAGAACTGAGGAGAAAGGTTCTGGAACAGAGAGGACGGGGATAGTCTGGGCCCAGCAGCCCAAGCTCAGAAGCAGGACCTGGAGTGAGAAGGGCCTGTGAGGCTAATCGGCCACCCAAGCAACAGAGGGCTGCAGCTGGACTCAGGGCTTCGTGTCCTTTCAGTCTCTCTCCCTGTATGTCTAGGAAGGTTGGGGGCGGGCCCAGGCGACAGGTGGCAAGAGACCTCTCGGCCCTCGCCCTGCCTAGGGCCCCAGGGATGGCTCTGAAGGACTCTCTGGAGTCTCCACCGGCTGGAAACTCACCATGGATGGCCCTGGGGCCGCAGCCGCCTCTTGTAGGGCCGGGGGCTAGAGACCCCTCCCTGGGGTGCCTGCTCCGCTCTGCAGAAACGTCGACCCAGGCCACATGGGTTCATTGCACTTTCAATCCACAGTTAAATGAATGAGCGAATGAATGAATGAGTGATGAACAGCTCCTTTCATCTGCACAAGTGGCAAAGCCGCTGCTATCATATCCTGGGGCATCAAACAATATTTACGGCGGGGTCTGCAGACAGCCTGGTGTGGAAAGGCTCCACACCCACAGATGCATGAGCGGGGGGGGGCGGGAGGGGGGCGCTGCAGGGTTATGGGGCCGGTAAGCAGATGGAAGCCCCGTCTCTCTCTAAGAAACCAATAAAAGGGAGGAACCCCCACCCTGAGAGCTTTAGTGAACCCTTGACCTAAATCTTTCCCCTGTGTGAGCCCCCCAACACACAGCTCAAGCAATGATCTTTCTATTCTAGTCTCGTGGGGCTAACAGCCCCGTGTTCTGTGGCTGAGGTCACAGGGGCTGGACGGAAGCAGGTCATTCAGTGTAAGCGTCAGCTCTGCCAGTCCTTCTCCCTCTCGGGGCCCCAAGTTCTCCATCTGCGAAATGGACGGAACTCTGAGAACCCTACATCAGCTAAAACTCTGAAACAGTTCTAAAACTTGGCACACACAATCACAGTTTAAACAGGGTAGACTTAGCCCCATTTCTCAGAGCAAAGGACTGAGGCTCAGAGAGGTGAAGCTGCTTGCCTCAAGACACACAGCTAGCAGACGGGGACAGCCCCATTTGAAGCCAGGCCAACCTGGCTCATGCCCAACATGGCATTTTCCGGACCCTCAGCCCAGGGCATCTCTGCCCCCCACGGGAGAACAGAGGGCCTGTGGCATCCCGAAAAGACTTCATGCCCTTGGAGAGAAACTGAGGCGCACTCATAGGACTTCTCGGTCTGGGTGCACATGCAGTTTGGCCATCTACGTCCCTCAGTGGGTCATCTCTCCAGCCCTACTCCCCCTGCCTGGACAGGACATTTTGCGAATTAAATGAGATAATCTTCGGGAAAGCACTGAGCACAGCACCCAGCACCAGAAGACACGGAGTAAACAGTCATTTGCATCAGGATTTCTGAGTACCAAGTCTCAGTGACACGTCAGGCCACTTCCTGGGAAATAAAGACACTGGTGACAGCATGAGCTCCTTTCAACACCAGCACAGGCGTTTTGCTAAAGCCCCCAGACGATCCTGATGGCCACCAGAAACCACGAGAGGGGGCTGAGGACACCCAGGCTCTGTAGGCCATGTGGCATGAGGCCAGGCACTGCAGCGGTCCGGCAGTGCCCAGGCCATCTCCACAGGGACACTGCCTGGTGGCCTGGGGGGGGTGGCAAGAATAAAACGCAGCCCCCTCCCTCCAGCCACTTCAAGCTCTCAGGGGGTGGGGACCCTGGGGAGCCCCCCTTTGGGCTCCAGGCACAGACTGGGCTGTCAGAGCCATGAGGAGCTGCCGCATGGCCTCTCTGAGCCTCAGTGAGGCTGCCTCCTGTCCGTGGGGTTAGCCCTGAAGAGCCTCGGGGATGAGAAAGGGCTCCTTGCACAGCAGGGGCACCCCCCTGACTCCCAGGCACCTCAGCTGGGGGAGGAGGAAGGGCTGGAATAGAACCTCTTTGCAGGAGCGCCCAGAAAAACTACAGGGAAGTGTTTTGACGTGCAAAGCTGCTCCACCTGGCTCTCGAACAAGCAAGAGACAAATAAAACAGCCGAGGCGGAAGCACCAGTCTTTACAAGCAGGACTGGCAGGGTCTAGGTGACAGGCGACACTGGTGGCCATGGCGCGGGGGGCAGGCACCCTTAACTCTGCTGAGACCTGGGGGCACTGGGATGACTCGGTGGAGGGCCTAGCAGTGACAGCTCTCAAAGTCACAGAGGCACAGGCCCTGGGGCCCCACAGGACCATTTCTGGAACTTTTGGACAACCCAGGCGTGAGGACCTAAGTATCTGGGTTTCGCTCTGGCAGTAACAGCCTGGGGCGGAGACAGACGCACGTCAGAATGAGGCAGGCTAACAACAAGGAAATTCGGCCTCACGTGGGGAAATGCCAGTTAGATTTCATAACCATTTCACTGACTGATGTAACAAACGGCCTCATCTATTGCACCCACCCCATCCCGGGGCTGCATGTTTCCTCTGATTGCTCCCAACAGCATGATGGCAGGAAGGACCATTAATATCCCCATTTTGCAGATGAGCAAACTGAGACACAGAACAGTCGAATAAAATTTGCCCCAGGACCCACAGCCGGTGAGTAGCAGAGACCAAGCATATAACCCCAATGCTCTATGACTCCAAAACGCACCGCTAAAATAGAGTACTTTTCTTAAAAAAGAAAAAGTCAAGATACAGGACAGCGTATCCTGGTTGACCGTGTGTAGTGGGTTGAATGACAGCCCCCCTGAAAGATAAGTCCACCCAGAACCTGTGAATGTGACCTTCTTTAGATAATTTTTGCAAATATAATTAAATTAAGGATCTGGAAATGAGATCATTCTAGATTAGGACGGGCCCTAAATCCAATGACAAGTATCTTTAGAAGAGAAAACATGATAAGACCAGACCCAGGCAGCGATTGGAGGGATGTGTCTAAAAGGCACAGAACACCGAGGCTTGCTAGCGGCTACAGAAGCTGCGAGAGGCCTAGAAGAATTCTCCCTCGGAGCCCCTGGTAGGAAGCAACTCGGCCGACATCTCGATGTCAGACTGTGGCCTCCAGAATTGGCATATAATACATCGATGTCATTTTAATCCGCTCTGCTCGGGGCAATTTGTTATGGGAGTCACGGGAAACTAATACAGGGTGCAATTTGCTCCCCACTGTCCCTGTGTCTGTTTTCTTTTCCGGACCTGGCCGATTGTCCCCCTTGGACCGCCGCCACTGCGTTCCTTCCACAACCCAGACACAATTTCAAGTGTATGGATTCATTCACCCCATTTCCCCTGGCGTTCCCATGTCACAGATGAGGAAACTGAGACCACTGGCTCGGGTCACAGCTCCAGAGGACCCCAGGAGCCTGTCCAGCCACAGCTGGCCCTGCGACCACCAGGAACGGTGCCGGGTCAGGACGGAGCCCGAGGCCTGGTCACCTGGCCCTGAAGCTTCAGGGACAGAGCACCTGCTGCAGAAGAAGGGCCAGGCCCCACGGGTGCCCATGAGGCTGTGGCTGCCAGGGTCAGCAGGGGCAAGGAAGAGGGTGACCAGGGTCTCCTCCCTACACTGCCCCCAGGGAGGGGCAGGACCGCTCTGCAGCTCCCCCGCGGACTGCTGGGGGCACCCCCTCCAGCGGTCTTGAAGGCTCCCAGGGCCCAGGAGGGGGGCCTGGCCACCCCAGCCAGGCAGGTGCTGCCGACAGCTTGCAGCTCAGCAGGCCAAGAAAATGGGCATGGCTGAGCGTCCGGCCCGAATGGCAGAAGGCAGGGGAGCAGAGAGAGGGAGGAAGCTGCCTGCCCTGCCTTGACTGCAGAGCCAAAGCCAAGAGAGGGTGAGAAAGCGGATGTCCAGATGTGGGCATACTATTCATGCCCATTCTGTAAATGGGGAAACTGAGGCTTGGGGTAGAAGGGCAGCGGGGGTGATTCACCTCTCTCGGACTCAGGCTCACAGATCCTCCCCACCAGCGGCCCCCAGTGGAACAAGGCGGGCGCTGTCCTTCAGATGCGGCTCAAGCCGGGTTACGGGAACGGCAGGGCTGGCCAAGCAGGTGGTGGACACCTGAGACGGAGCAGCTCAGACAGGAACCAGGGGTGACCGATTCCCCAGACAGCGGCCCTTCCCTCCCCCGCCCCCCCCATGAGGACCACGAAGACTCAAGTGATGGCTGCAAGCACCTTCCCTGTGCTGTTCAGGCCGTGCTGAGCGAGAGCTGGGTGGGCGCAGCGCTCCCTGAGATCCGAGCGGGTGGGATCACGCTGACTTCCCCGTGGGGGGCTGGGCTGGGGGCTGGGCCACCGGGGAGATTGAAGGGTACAGATTCCCAGGCTTCCCCCCAGACCCTCCGAACCAGGCTTTCTGGGGATGGAGCCAGGAGATCTGGATTCTCCTAGTGCTCCCGGAGAGTTCTGAGGAAGGAGCTACCCCATCGAGGATTCGGCACCTCTCCCAGGGCGAAAATGCACCAATTCTGCAATTCCGGGCTCTCCGTCTCGGAGAAGCTAGAACTTCCCAACTCAAAGAATCCGTGACCTGTGCATTCGCGTGGCTCTGTGCGTTCAAAGACTCCACAGCCAAGACTATGATCTGGGGACTCTGTGACTCAGCCCTCAACCCAATGGCCATCAAAGGCGAGAGGACGAAATCCCTGGGTCTGGAGAGCTGGGGCAGCAGCTATGGAATGATCCCACGGGGAAAAAAACAGAAAGCAAGAAAGGAAGAAAGGAGAAAGGGAACTATAGATGTCGGCATGTTTATATAACTACCTTCGCATGTTTGCGTAAGCACTCAGACAATCCAGAAAGTTCTCCAATAATGGTCACCTCGAGAACATAAAGCTTCGGGCTGGGGTGAGGTGGAGACGGGATGAGAAGGAGAAACTCACTTTCCACGCTTACGCTGCTTGCATACTTCACCACGAGCGTCTAACACTCAGGTAATTAAAAGATTAGTGAAAAAATATGACAAAGTCTACGCTGCCTTATGTGCTCGCTTGTTTCTTTCATGCTCTTCCGCCCACCCAGACATCGCCGCCGTCCCAGGCACGGGGCCCAGCCGCCACAGCCGGCCCGAGTGGCGCTGAGACTGCCTGACCGAGCCCGCGCCCGCGTACGACCCGCGAGACCCCTCGCAGAAGGGAAGGGCCGGCGAGGACAGGGGCGCCAGGGGCTGGTCCTCAGCGTGGCCTGTACGGGGCATTCCCGGACCCTCCACACCCTGGCTCCATGAGGCCACGGCCAAGGCCTCTAGGAGGCCCCGTTTTTGAGCTCCCCACCTGTCCCCAGAGCCCCGCACCCTCCGGAACCCCGACAGCGCCCCCACTTCTGCCCTCCACGTGACCCAGAGAGGCCCCTCGCTCTCTGCGCCTTGCCAGGCTCGTCCCGTGAAGGGATGGGGCCAGCTCCCCTCGGGCCTCGCCAGTCCTCGTCAGGCCCCCACAGGCCTGCGTGGAAGCCCGGCCTGGCCTTGGCCAGGCGCCAAGAGCCCAGAGGCGCAGGGTCGGGGGCAGGAGGGAGGCGGCCGCTACCACCCCGAACGCCAGCTGCTGGCACTGATTTATTTTTGCTTTAAGTGCTGGAGAATTGCAGGGCTGGAGCCGCCAGCTCGGGGGGCTCGGGCTGCAGCTGGAAGGAGAGGGAGGTGGGGGCTGCACAGCCCCTCCCTGACCTCTCTTGCCCTCAGCCTCTCAGCCTCTCCATCAGACACACGCACACACACGCACTCACACAGCTCAGCACCTCCCCATCTCCACACGCTCCCTCCTCCAGGCCCAGCTCTCCTAAGTCAGTCTCCAAAGGAGGCTTCGGGGGACAGAGAGGCTCGACCACTACCCCCCACCTTGCTTCTAAGGAGCTGTTGCACCTCCGGCTGGGGCTGTCCCTCTCTGGGCCTCGGCTGGCCCACCCCCACGGCGGGGATGTCCTACTGCACCCTTTCCCTAGGACACCCACTCGCACAGCGGGGGCAGGTCAGAGGCTGGCGACAGTCACAGGCAATCTCGAGATAGCGCTGCGGCTCATTGGACCTGATCCGTTTTCTGTCCCAGAGGGTGGGCTTGCGGAGACAGGGCGCCGGCCTGGGCGCATCTGGCCCTGGTGGACCTAAGCAGCCTGGCCGAGGCCCGGCCCCTCGGAACCGGTCTGCTCTTCCACAGAAGACGGATGAGCTCGTAAGCCCGAGCTTGGGAGAGGCAACGGGACGATCCGAGGGAACGGAAGGGGCTGTGCTTTGCCCACTAGAACGCTTGTAGGTTCTTTTTACAACCGGGAAGATGCTAAAGTTGATAGTGGCAAATCTCAAAACAGTAAAAAAAAAAAATTTACACCTGAGTGTTGTGCTGAAAAACAGACGGGGCAAAGGACGTGAAACTGACTGACACAAAACACGAACGGGCAACGGGCGTGTGAAAATGCTTCAGTGGGCAAGAAATGGAGACACCGTGCCCCCGGCCGCGCCCAGCCCCTGCAGCCGGGCGCCACACATCTTACGGAAGGAAGGCACGAAGATGCAGAAACGAGAAGAGAAGCGCTGGACCGAGTGGCCCTTACTCTCTGCACCCCAGTTTGCCTAGATCTGCAATGGGAATGGCTTCTGCCCCTCACACGGGGTTGGGGTGGGAGACATCCTAGGCTGGAAACAAGCCCAGGCCCTGGGACATGGCAAGGGTCAGACAAAAAGAGCTCAATGCGGAGTCGGGGCCCAAAGTACAAGCCAACTCCCTCCCCCTCACGCAGACAGATGGCAGGCCAAGGGCTTGGAGAAAAGGTCTGAAAGCTGGCTCTGCCCCCCGCAAGCCGCACGATTCCGGGCCAGTGATGTCGCCTCTCCGAGGCTCGGTTTCCTTATCTGCAGAATGGGACAATAATTCGGCCGACCACTGCTACGGAGCACCCACTGTGTACCAAGCACCACGCATGGCTGAACCAACGCATTCATTCCCCACATGTTTGCTGAGCACCTACCACTCCGAGTGCTGTGGGAGGCACTGGGGACACGGCCGCGAACAAACTGAACCCAAAACTCTGCACTTCAGCTTCCACCCCAGTGGGGGAGACAGGCAGTAAGCAAGAGAAGCAAATAAAACAAATGGCGGGTGGCATTACGTCCTGCAGAGCAAAAAAGCAGGAGAGGGAATGTGGGTAGAGGGAGGCCACAGTGTTATCCAGGAGAGGACTCATGGAGAAGGTGGCATTTGGACAAGACCTGAAGGCAGTGAGGGAGGAAGCTGTGTGGAGATCTGGGGAAGAGTGTTGTAAGGAGAGGGAGCAGCAAGTGCAAAGGCCCTGGGGCAGGAGCAGGCCTCACGTGTTGGAGGCGCAGCAAGGAGAAAGGCAGGGTGGCCTGAGGAGAGGAAGGCCGGGGTGGGAAGGGGGGGGGGGACTGAAGACCAGACTGTGTGGGGTCCTGCGGACCAAAGAGACGAGTGCGGCTTTTATTCTGAGCTGGGGCCGGGAGGGAAAGGACCACGGGAGGATCCCAAGCCCAAGGCGCAGACGAAAGCACCCCGACTGTGCCAACTACACAGTAGGTATTCAAGAAGCCATGGCCAATCTGAAGCTTTAAGTTTTTGTTCTCTAGCTCCTCTCCAAGCCCGAGCCCTCCAAAGAGATCCAGACCACAGCTGAAGGAAGGACGGGGGAGGCTGCAGCTGCCCAAGGGGGTGGGAGAGCTCCGTCTAAGCTGGTTGAAGGGGACGGGTCCCTGGCAGGAGCCAGGAGGCTGCTTGCAGTGGCTCTGGGAGGCATTAATGCTGGGCCAGGGCAGACCTGCCCCTGGGATCACTGCGGAGGCTCCCGCTCCTACCTGGCTGTGCAAACGGCACTCCGTCTGGTGTTACAGGGCTGAAGGCCAAGGCGGGCGCTGGCCCAGGGGTCCCCAAGGTCCCCTCGGCCTCACACTGCCTCCGAAGCTGCCACTTCCGCAGACGGGCAGGGAGACCTGAACTGTGGCACATCGGTGGGGGTGGGGGGAGAGGAGGGGGGAGGGGTACACGGCAGGAGCAGGAGGCCTGTGTCTGAGGCCCTCTCCTGCTGCAGCCCTCCCTGGGCCTCAGTTTCCCCACATGTCCAAAGAAAGGCTGCCCTGGAATGACAGATTCCCAAGGCCCTGGCACCACAAATGCTCACGTTCCCCTTCTTCATGGAGTCCCCTTCCCACACCCCTATTTCCGCTCAGATCCCCCCTCCACCCAGAAGCTCCCATTCCTACTCTCCCCTCCCAAGTGTTGTCAGGAGCCTCCCCAGCTGAGGCTTTGATCCCACTTCACAGATGATAAACCGAACACTAAGAGAAGTGACTCAGCCACAGTCACACCGCAGGCCTCACTTCACCCTGGCTGTCTGCCCCGAAGCCTCCTCCCAAACAGTGAGATTCTCGAGGGAAGGGGCTGGGTCTCCATCTATTTGACACCAGTTTATTAAGCACCTTCTGTATGCCAGCGGCCGCACTGGGGCCCCTGCTGAGGCTGCCAGGGTCTCTCCCCCCCGCCAGAGCTTGCGGCCTGCCAGAGCTCACAGCACCACCGAGTTCCCACTGCGGCCTCTGCGGCCAGAGAAAGCAGCCCACACAGAGACCCGCCGAGGCGTTCACCGGGTGCCAGGGAGACAGTGGGAGACATCCCAGGCCACGGGGACGGCAGGCGGGCACCGCACGGCCAGCCGGGCACACGGACGCAGCCGGGCAGGGTGTCTGGAGTGAAGGAAGGTGCAGCTCTGTCCCTGGGAGAGTGCCAGGGCTCAAGATGCGAGGGACACAGGTTCCAGTCCCTCCGGGTGCCTCCCTGGGCCTCACATCTCCCGTCTGTACAATGGAGCTAATGCCTCCCTCTGACTGGCAGACCATTAGGAAATTAAATCAGGTGGCAGAGTGCTGGGCCCTCAGCCAGTGCCCAGTGAGGGCTCCGGTCCCGCCTGCAGCCCCAGCTCCTCTGGAAAATCCGCCGGCCTCAGCCCAGCACCACCCCCCACCCCACCCCACCCCCAGGGCTCCTCTGAAGCCTCCAACCTCCCTGCCCTGCCTGCGGCCCAGTTTCCAGCCGGCTCGCTTTCTTTCATCTTCGGCCTGTGCTGTCTTCCTATCACGCAGCCCAGCCGGCCGCGGCCCCGGCGCACCGTGCCTGTGGGACTGAGCCCACACCCACCACACCTTCGCGTGCCGGCCCAGCCTCTACCCCTCCTGCTGCCCCCAGCTGCCTCCCTCCTGGCCTCCTCTCGGTGCCAGCATGTGGCAGGGCTCCAGTTGCAGGCCCCAGGGGAGGGGCAGGTGTGCCCATGTGTCACTCACGGTGAAGCCCTGGCGGGGGCCCAGCAACACATACCAGGTGCACCTGTCAGAAGGCGGGTCCGGCCCTGAGCCAGGCCTGGGAGCAGCGAGACAGAGTGGGCATCAGGTGGGCTCTGAGGGGGCACCGGCAGCCTGCAGCCCGGGGCTGGGCGAGGGCCACAGAGGTTGCCAGGAGTGACAACACGGTTGCTTCTGCCCCAGACGTGCGCCAAGGCCTCCGGGTGCCATGCCTGGTGGTGCCAACTGTGGCCCGGGGCACCGGAGGGCTGGCCGGGCCTGTGGAGAGCGCCCGCAGGCGGAGTCAGGCCCAGCACTGCATAACCGCAAGGCACTGCTGTCGCCAGTACGGTTACTCCTCTCCTCACTGCTGTCCCTACTATTTCCCTGCCGCAGGGCCACCAGTGCTCCCCTGTTCGGCTTCGGGAAGACACTGTGGCCCTGGGACAACAGGCCTGACAGGGGCAACCCCCTGGCTTTCGAAGAGCAAGATGGAGGGGTCTGCTCAAACCTCAGACTCGCTGTGTGGCTTTGGGCAAGACCCTGGCCCTCTCTGGGTGTATCTTCCTCCCAGCACAGCAGAGCACATTGAACATCCCTCCACCAGGCACCGACCCGCACCCCATCTCCCTCCTGAGCTACCTGGAAGCTCTCGGGTGGTCTGATGTGGCAGCTGGGTGCAGTGGGGAGGAGGGTCCAGGGACAGGCAATAAAGTCAGCGCTGTGCCAACCCCTAGCATTTACAGAGTACCCTCTATTCAGCGGCACCCCGCGGAGAAGGGGGATCTTGGCTGCTGCCTGGCACACAGGAGCACCCGTGCTGGTCCCCAGGAGTGCTCAAGCAAGGTCTCCCCTTGGCCCCCTACTCTCCCTGAGGAGTCTTGACACCCACCTGAAGGGAGCCCTTCCAAGGTCCCCTTCTTAGAGCTGGCCGACCTCCAGTCCCCTAGCTGGAGGGAAGGGACCACCAGAAAGCTGACAGCAGACTTCTCTGAGGATTCTCTCTGGGGTCCCAGAGTGAGAAGGGAGGTGATTTTCTCAAAACAGAGGAGAGTGTATTCCACCAAAAAAAAGACCACAAGCCTCCCATGGGCCCAGGGCTGGGATCTGTTCCCTGGCCCTCTCGGGCCCTCTGGCAGCGGCCCACGGAGGAGGCTCCAGCGAGGGGCCACCAAGAAGCAACCCGGCACAAAGTGAGCCTGGGGTCGTGGCGAGGTAGCCAGACCGGCCTTGCTTTGGCACCTCAGGGAGGAGTGAAGGGTGGGCCGGAGGCTAACGCCTTCTGGGTTCTACCCTCGAGGAGGCGGCTGCTGATTTCAGCGGCGGCGTGTGGGCACCTCCACGCTCCTGGGAGACGGAGCCTGTGAACCTGGGTTCCGGAAGTTGGATATGGGGGCTAGGGGGTCCCCGGCTTTTTATCCCAGGGCTCCCACCTGGGCAGAGGGAGCAAAGGATAAGTAGAAACGCTCACAGGCCGTGCAGCGCTCCTAGATGGGTACACCCCCTCGGAAATGGGTAACGGGGTGGCCCCAAGTCCCAGCAACTCCTGGCTGTGAGGAGGCAGGAGAACCTCCCAGAACAGAAGACCATCTCCAAAGAAACACTTTGCTGTGACCTCCCATTCCAAACACAGGTTTTAAAATATTCACATGACCAGTGCACACTCCGTCAGAACAGACAGCACAGACATGCGCTGGGGCCTCAACTCCCATCTGAACCATCACCCCCCCGCAGCAGATCCCCACCCCAAGTGCCACTCCACCGAACCCCCTGGCTCCCTACCCCACTTCCCCACAGGGCATCCAGAGCAGAGGTGAGCACGTAGGGGGGAGTCTTGCCCTGAAGCCCTGGGGGCTTCTCAGTGGAGGGGTCAGCCCCTTCGCGATCTAGGCCGACTTCTAAAGGCAAAAAGGTGCGGCTGGAGTTGCCGGCTCACTGGCTAACAGAAAACACCATTTCCAGAATATTTTTACTCCATTAGAGCACAGGAGGTGGGAAAGAGAAAAGGCTCCAAGGACCCGGAGATCTGGGGCCTGGGGGCATTTTCGGGGCGCTCATGGACTGCGCCCCCCTCTGCACCCCCACTCTCATGCCGGGGTCTCCGCGAAGGTCACGCGTAGGGCTAATGCCCCGCGCCAAAGTGCCTCCCCACGCTCCCTCCCGAGCCCCCATGTGCTAGTCGGCCAGAGTGGGGCCGAGGGCGCCTCAAAGTTTCCCGGAGCGCCCCCAGGACGAAGGTTAGCGAGGAGCAAAGTTCCCCGGTGGCAGAAGCCGGAGACATGGCTGGGGAAGAAAAGCTCGCAGTCAGCATTTCCTCCGATGGCTCACCAAGGGAGGAAAAAAAAAAAACCAGAAAGCCAGAGGAAGAAAAAACCCTCCCGCCCCACCTTCCCTGTTGCAGCACCACCTCGTGCTCGCTCCGGGCCGGGGAGAGGCCTCCGGGGAGCTGGAGTCGGGCCCCCGGGGAGCCGGGCGCCCGGCGGCCGCGCACTTACCTCGGTCAGCGCCCCGGGCGCGGCGCGCTCCGCGTCCTCCGAGCTCCGGGCGGCCGTTCCCGGCCCCGGCAGCCGCCGCGCTGGCTGGCATCGCCGCCGCCGCCTC
>NC_048234.1:13185421-13199477 GCF_002007445.2 Ailuropoda melanoleuca | reverse complement strand
GCGCCGCGGCTGCCCCCGCCCACCCGGGCCCTAGCCTGGCCCAGAGCGCCCCCAGCCCCGGGCCGCCCCCCAACACACACACCGCCAGCCACTTGCGCAATGGGGCGCGCGCGCGCACACACAGACACACACACACACACAGAGGCATGTCCTCCAGGGACACGCGCACACACAGGTGCACGGCCAGCGCTCACACAGGCAAGGGAATCTTGCACACCCGCGTGCACAGAGCCGGGTCCACAAGCTCAAGCGCTGGCGAACGAGCATGCAAAATGCATGTCCTGACACGCGTGGTGTTTGCAGGTGCACAGGTGCATGCACACTCACACGTGTGCGTGCAGGGCGGGATCTGCACGGGTGCATATGTGCACACAGACCCTGGCTTGTACATCATTCCCATGGAATCCTTTCTCTTTGCACACCAGGCATGCACACTCGTATACATACATCATTTCCCCCTCTTTAATAGCATCTCTCTCCTCCCCATCTTGTGCTGTTTGGCTTCTCCCATCTCCTGCTTTCTCCTCCGTGCTCCTCCCCCCTACTCTCTCTCTCCCTGTCTCTCTCCCTCTCTCTATCTCTTTCTCTCTCTCTCTCTGCTGACTTGACCCCCATGTGACCCTCTTCTCTTGCCACCCCTGCAAGGCTCAGGCTTTCTTCCTAGCCTGTCCCCACTCGCCCTACCCTCCCAGCCTCCTGGGGCCTATTGTCTGGGCCTCAGATCTCTCAGCCTCCCGCCAGGCCCAGGCCTTTCATCCTGGCAGACCGACCTGCCCGGCTGGGCCTTGGCCCAGGAAGACCCCATTTTATCACCAGTCTGACCCTTGCTCAGCCTTGGGGCCACAGAATTGGGCCAAGGAGGCAGGTCTGTGCCCAGAGCACAAGCCTCAAAGGGCTCCCTGGCCCCCTTGGCTTCCAGCTTCCCCTTTAATGTGAAATATAATTATGTGTCTGCACAGCAGGGAGACTGGCTGCAGGATTCTAACCAAGGAGGACAGCTCTCTGGCCACCGCCCAGGTTGCTGGTGGCTCAGACAGCGTGGTCTGCAGGCCCCACCTGCCCTGGGCTCACGGCCCCAGGCTCTGGGCCCCTGGCAGCGGGCAGGGCCCACCTGGCCTAAGCCACCCAGAGAACTCACCGGCTTCAGGCCATCCAGGGTTTGAATTCCACCAACTCTACTGACTAGCTGTGCAGGCGGGTCATTTCACCTCTCTGGGCCTTGCTGTCCCGGTCATGTCATCTAACGCGGATAATAGCCATTCCTACCTCATGGGGCTGCAGCAAGGACTACATGGCTATAAAGTCGACCCTGAGCACTCGGTGCAGCTTCCGGCCCGGTAAAACGGCTCACATCATTGCGAAGCTGAGATGCCTGAGGCTCTGTGCTGAGGACCCAGCTCGCATGGCTTCGTTGTCACTATGACGCTGGGGTACATACGCTCACTGGCCCTATTTTTCAGGTGAAGGAGCTGAGGCACAGAGAGGTCACTTGTCTGTCACAGAGCTGTTGAAGGGAGAGCCAGGCCTCAGAGCCAGACCTGTCCCCAGAACAAGAGCTGTTGCCCCCTTGCCTTGACGGCTGCTGAGGGCTGCCCCGGCCCAGCGCCCCACTTTGCCCTCACTTGGACGCAGCGTCCTGGTTTTCACCTCCTCGTCGGAGACCAGCCTTCCAGAGGACCAAAAGCGCTCAGGAAACTTCTCTTCTTTCTCCCTTGAAGTGACCCAGGAGGGAAGAGGTTCAGCGCCCCACTGTCCCTGCCCAGTTTCCCAGAGGAGAGAGGCCACAGTCCCACCCCAGGAGGAATGGGCCCCAAGGCACTCCTCCCGCGAGGCTCCGCCGTGGGCCCCAGAGGAGCCGGGGTGCCCCTCAGCTGGGAGACAGTTTCAGCCCAAGGTCTCGGCGAGGGAATGGACAGGAACGCCTTCGGGCACCACTGTGTCTAGGGTTCTGACAGTTCCTGGGACAAAGGTTACCACCCCCACATCCTCATCCCTGGAGTGCTCCCTACAGTGTCCCCACCTAGATGCTCACCAAGCGGGGTCTTGTCTCTGGACCCCGAGCCTCCCGCAGAGCCATTATCAGACTCATTTCACAGAGATGGAGTGTTTTTTGCCCAGGGTCATCCAGGAAAGAATGTCTGACAAAGGCAAAAGCCTGACTCCCCAGGCCACGGCTCTTAGGGTCCATAACCCACCCTCCCCACCAACCTGCTGGGCTGGAATTCAGGTCTTAATCATATCCTAGAAGCAGCTGTTATGCCCCCTGACACCCAGGGCTTTGCTGGGCAACGTGGGGCACCAGCCTCCCTATGGTGCAGGACGGAGGCACAGAGGAACAAGCGTATGGGGGTGACTCCCGAACCAGCTCTTACCTCCTTCCCTGTCTGTGAGCAGAGTGGGGCTGGCCCTAGCAGGGCACCGCTGGTAGCCCGGGCAGTGGGCTGGGCAGTGGGGGGGGGGCTCTTGCCATGCCTCCCTCTAGGGTTGAAGGGGGCCAAACAGCACTGCGCAGAGGGACTGTGGACACGTCCCTTGCTGAGGTCTCCGTAAAATAACCCCCTTTCACGTGGCCGTGAGAGAAGCCAGTGAGATGAATGGGAGATCTGTGCGCTGCACATGGGAGGAGTTCCAGCAACATGGCCAACACTCTCGGAGTGCGCCCCGCTTTGCCTCATCGGAAATTCTCTCTTTCTGGCGGGTGGGGCAGTCCCTGCCAGCCCTGGGCGTGCCACACGGTAGCCGTCCAACAAATATTTGCTCATCTGGGCATCCTGGGAGCCCCAGGCCAGGAGGCCAAGGAGCCCCTTGGCCCATTTGGAATCACTCCATTTGAGGAAGGGGAAGCCCGCAGAGGTGAGGTTGACTCCAAGGCCATAAAGCCATGGGAGCGGGTGGCGGGAGCAGGCCCGCCCACTGGGGTTTGCTGGTCTGAGTGTGCGGCAGGCTCAGAGCGGCCAGCTCTCGTAATAGTCACGTCTTAATCTAACGACGCTGACGCATTTGCGTCAGGCACACGTTGATCATTGATTGAGATGTGAAAACCAGACTGTCCCTCACCTCTGCGGTTGCGTCATTGCTCCCCAGAATCCTCCTAGCATCTCTGCCTCCTGAGGGCTGCCTCCTCCCAGGAGCCCGCCCGGCTTTCTCCCACCACACCCAGACCTTGGCCCGGCCCCAACCCCCGAGTCAGGAGACCCTTGAAACAAAATGGACTCACTGCCTGGCCAGTTTCACCCCTCCCAGAGCGGGTGTGAGGCCCAAAGTCCCAGAGGCCCAGGACCCGCCATCCCGCCTCACCCACGCCCCTCAGCCTCCTTGTCCCAGATACGTTGGCCAGCCATCCAAGCTCTTGGGTGCCGCCAGCTTGATTCTGTTTCTGGGCTCCCTCCCCAAACTACTCTTCTTTCAGGGGAAGCTGAGGCAGCACCTCGTGGAGAGCCCGCCAGAGCCCTCCCCTCTGCTTTCCTACCATCCCCCACTTTACCTCCCTCCTGCCTGGCCGCGCTCTGAGACACCTTGCGTACTATGGGCCTCCTCCGAGGTGTGTCAGTTCCTGGGGACAGGGACAATGTCTGACAGGTGTGTTCACAGCCCAGGGCCTAGCACACAGTGGGTGTGAAGTAAATGTCTGCAAAATGAGAGCTAACGGACAGAGGATGGAGAGACCCAGACCATCGCAGGGTGGCTCTCAGCAGAAGCCTTGCCTCCTCTTCCAGGCAGGGGGCCAGGGACCCAGGCTCATCCTGCCTCTCACGGCAAGCCCTGAGAAGGGAGAGAGACCCGTGCCTAGCTGGTCCGGGATTTTCTTGTCTTGTGGGATGTGCAAGGCCCTGGCTGGAGGTCAGGAGGCACAGGATCACACTCTGCCGAAGCCGCAGGAGAAGGAGAGGCCCCCGAGCAGTCAGGCAGTGAGCAGCAGGGCAGAGCCAGGACCTGGGAGTCCTGCCTTCAGCCCAGGGGCTGCCCTCGGTGCCATTTCCCCTAAGACATCACTGTGATCATAACAATGATGGGGACAATGGCTGCCACTGGCTAAACTCTTAGCCTGGGCCACGCTTGGGGTTAAATGCCCACGTGCATGGACTATGAAGGACCACGTTGTTATTACCCCATTGGTGGGCAGACAGATGCCCCCCCCCAGTCCGTAGATGCAGAAATGACGCCCAGACAGGTCCCAGCGAGGGATTGCCTGGGGTGGTTGTGAGCTGCTCCGCCGGAGGTGTGCAGGCCAAGGCTGGTGGCCCTTTGGTGGCCCTTTGGGGGGGGGGGGGCACGGGGTGACGGTGCCCGCCGGAGAGGTCGAGGAAGTGACTCCCCCGCGCCCTCGCAGTCCCCAGGCACCCGCAGGCCCCGGGCTGACCCTGCAGCATTGATTCGAGGAAAGCAGAACTTCAGGAATGGAGGGCGGCCCTGGAAACAGGACACTGAGTCCCTCCCCGCCGTCAGGAAGCAGGCATTGATCCGCTCGGCCCTGCACAGCCTCGACACTCGCCCTGGCCACGCCGGCCCCTCCTCTCTGCCTCCCACGGAGCTGCAGCTGTCAGGAGGACGCGCTAATGAGGGCCCGGGAGACAGCGCCCGCGACTCCGGGCCGCGCTCCTCCCGCATCTTCCGGGCATCGGGCCGTTTCCGGCCCGGCGACGAGACTTTAGAGGCATCAAGGGTCCATGTCCTCCCACGGTTTGGGCCCCTCTTCTGGGAACCGCTCTCTTCGAGAACCCGCCCACCACGCACCCATGCCCTATACTCCCCTACAACGTGCTCCTCGGAGGCTGGGACCATCCCCGGGGCCCAACGGGAGCAAATGACCCAGCCCCCGGCTGGGAGCTTTACTGTGATTGGTTGAGGAGAGACATGTGACCGAAGTCACCCAATGAGAAGTGGCCCTAGGACTTTGGCTGGATAAGCCTGAAAAGGAGGTCCAGTTCCCAGGGGCTCCTTGGGACCACTGTGCCCTGCATGGAGGAGCTAGCTGAAGGGAGACCCCCCCCCCCAGAGGAAAGCAGAGCTGAGCGATTAAGAGAAAAGATACCAGACATGCTCCTCTGGGCCCTTCAGCTCCGTCCCCGGACTTTTGAGTTGTGAATTGTTTTTGAAATAATCCCTTTTCTAACTTGAGAGATTTTTGAGATGGGTTCTAATACTCTTCTCCATGGTCCGAAGGGGCTGCTGATGGAGATGGGGGGTTCAAAGACCAGCAAGGCCTCCCAAATGTCCCTCAAGCCTTCTGAACCTTTCCTCCTCTCTAAGGTGGGGTGCTTGAGAGCCACCTGGCAGAACCACGTGGGGGATAAGCAGGCAGGTGCAGGCGGACTGTTTGCTCCCTCCCTGTCCCTGAACAGGGACAGGAAGGCAGGCGAGGCCTGCAGGCCCCAGTATGACAAGAATAAAGGGCAATAAAGGGAGGGAGGGAGGGAAGTCGCTTCAGCCTCTCAGAGCTAAAAATAGCTTCCCCCAAGGAGGCCTCCCTGCTGGGATAATCCGGCCAATTACCCTGCCCCCTCCACCCTGGTGGGCACTGCCTGCCTCTTCCCTGTGCCCCCTCGTGGCAGTCCCCACGTGGGGCCATCACTGCCTGCCCCCATGACCAGCCCCCTTGCCCTCAGCAAGGGTGCAAGGGCTTGAGCACCGGGACTCACTTTCTTCTCCGAATTGGGCCTGACTCCGAAACCGAAAGAGACCTATCAGGCCTGACAGAGGAGAGCTCTCCGGCCATGACACACTGTCTCCCCTCGCCACCCTGACACAAGAGGGGTCAAGAGGCAGAAGAGGGTCTGGTACACGATCTTACTCATGTGAAGAAAAACCACAGATACTTTTGCATTCGCAAAGCAAAAAATCTGGTGAAACTGCCGGTGGGGGGCCCTCCTGGGAGGGGGCCTTGTTCCTCATTCACTTTCACATGGAGGCAAATGTCTGTCCCTGCTTCCTGAGCCCTGCGGGACTCGGGCTCACCTGGAGGGGTGCCTGCCCCGCAGCAGGGGTGAGCCTCCATCCTGAGGAACGAGAGTCATTTGCACGCGTGTGACACGTGGGCTCATTGGACGACATTGGGTCTGTTTTGTTCAAATGTCCAGAAAGCATTTATTGCTTCAACAATTTTTTAAGTTCAATTATCTCATCAACGTAATAAAGCCTGACAACCCAGCCACAGGGTGGACAACCTTCCTGGTTCCTGAGGTCCTTTCCCGGGAATCAGCTGGGCCCAGACGCGCCTATTTAAAGAGCACCCACAACCTGGGCTTTTCTCAGGGACGGGGCGGGGACGGGTGCTGAGACTGCATATTCCTGGAGCCCCAGCTCTTGCCTCCTCCCCCTGAGCCTCAGTTTCCTCAGCTGTAGAACAGGCATGACGCGCGCCTAGTACCATGCCCAGCACCTAACAAGGTCCCCCGGTCATTCACCGGACGAGGGACGGGTGATGTAGATCTCTGGGGGGACAGCTCCCGGAAAGGGCGCAGCACAGCAACAGACAGACAGCAGGTGCTCAGGGGAAAGACCTCCTCCCCGGACGCCCCATGCTCTGAGGCCAGGTCCCACGCCTCTTCTAGGGGCCCACAGCTTCCTGGGCTTTCCCATCACAGCTCTCCTGGACCCTTGTGCCTCACCAATCCTGCCTCTGTCAGATTGCGAGCTCCTTGAGGGCAGAAGGGGTTCCTCTCTGCTCCCTCCCCAAGCACGTCCCTCCTCTGGCTCTCCCTCTCTATCTGCATCAGCCCAACATTTCAACCGCAATCTGGTGATAGCTGGCCAAGTTAGGAAGATATGTCCCTTAATCCCAGGAATTCCATATCTAGGAATTGAGCCCACTGATTTGCTTGCACACAGGTACCACGAGGTGCGTCCAGAGTTCCTCACCTTGCAAGAGGGACAGGCTGCTTGGCATCCCCAGGGAAGGAAAACCCAACCTAGCACATGTGTGTCGTGGGACAGTGCACGGCCATGGGAAAGCAAGGCCCCGGACCCCATGAGGACAGGGGGCTGGGGTTGGCCACATGAGAGCACTCAGCTGCAGAAATACTTGTCGAATGAATCTGACGGGGAAAGTTCTTTAAGACAGAGTGGGAAAGCCTGATGTAGAGAGAGGGGATGGATGCCATCACTGGGACTTTTTTTTTTTTTTAGTAGATACACACACACACAGAGGTTTGGTAGAATGTTCTGGAAAAAGACTCCAGAAACTGGCTATTGGGAGGAGACCTGGGGGTTGGGGAGGCAGGAAGGAGGTGAACTGTTCTCCGTAAGTCTGTTGTATCATATACCATGCTCAAATATTCCAATGTGCCTCCCCAGAGTCATTAATTTTTAAAAGAGTCCAAAGCTGAGGGAAAAGGGAGACTTCCCCCTTCTGGGGTTCCCCATCACCCTGGAAGGCTGGTCCAGAAAGCTGTCCTGTACGACTTCCTTCAGTTTCTCCCTGCTGCCCAGTTCCTCCCTGCTCTGGACTCCCTGTGGAGCTGCCCGACCCCATCCTGTCTGTGGTGATTAATAAACACTCCGTGATGACCTGAATCTCACAGAAGCTCTGCGGGGACAGCCTCGCCTGGCGTCCAAGGACCGGGAGGACTTGCCGGAATGAGAGGCCTACCTGGTTCCCACGGGAGGTGTAAAAAGGGTCCTGCCACCACGCCTGCGCCCGCGCTGTTTCCTTGGCCCTGAGCACCCTCCCTGCTCCCATTTTGGCGGATTTAAATCCTCACCATAGGTCTGGTGCTATTCTCGCTCACGGAATTTGGTCCCAGAGCTGGAAAGTCTCCCCCCCGGGCAGGCCCATCCATAGCACGGGGGCAATTAGTATCGACTCCATTTAAAATCCATTAACCTGCCTAGAGATGGGAATGATAAATATAGAGGCAATTGTAAATCCGGAGAGCCCAGCCTAGCCCCAGGGAAGGTCCCACCTGATCACAGACGATTCAGCATCGACCCTTCAAATGAGCCAAACATCTATGAACCCCCTAGCATACGTCAGACCTTCTACCAGGTGGGGGGTGGACAGCCCAAGCTCTGGGGTCAGACAGACTTGGGTTCAAATCCTGACACCAACACTCACATGCTGTGTGACTTTGAGCAAACTACTGAACTTCTCTGTGCTTGATTCCCTGCACGATGGGGACCACACTTGTGCCTGCCTTGCAGGGCTGTGAGAAGGATCAGACGTGCGGAAAGCTCTCCGCCAGTGTCTAGCACAGTGCCAGGCCTCCATGAAGAGCACGGCTGGTCATTTGTCACCCTTAGTCACTAATGTGGCTTTATTGGTGTCGCTGCTGTTAGTCTTCCTGGGAGGGAACGCGGGAGCAGATGACGTGAGGAGGAACTCCCCGTCCATGTATGCGACTGGGGGGAAGCATCACTCTTTTTACCAACCTCCCTCTGAAATGTAGCGCTTCCTTTAACTGGACGTTGAGGCCACAAACCCTGATATCAGCAGCACCTTGGGGGGTTTTGCCCCCAAGGAAAGTCACAGATGTGTTCAAATCCCTCTCCCGGGCTTCCAGACCTTTCCGAATATCATTTATGCTCCTCTCTGGCCTGAAAGTATGGTTGGGATTAAACGGGCCATTCAACCTTATCATCAAGCATTCGTAAAGAAGTCACGGAAGCTTTTTTTAACTATTGTGATAACTGGCCCCTTTGGGGTCCGGTGTGTTCTTGGATGCATGGAAGACCTGAGTTCTGACAAAGGGTCCAAGACACAGAAAAGGGCCAGAGGGCCCCAGAGGGATGACCCCAGGGTGGAGCTAGGCCCACCGACCCACGGCCCCCTCCTGCAGGGACCCCAGGACCCCAGGTCTGGACCCGTCAGCACCTGCGGTGGGTCCCCACACCCGCCCTTCCTCACTCGGGGCCTTGAATGTCCGTCTGCACAAGTCTGGTGTCTTACAACCCTTCGGGGAGATCAGACTGAGAAGGAGATGTGTCAGGTCTGAGCCAGGGATCTGGAAGAGGGTGTGATAGTTGGGGGCACCTCCACCCCTGTGTGCCTGAGAGGCCACCTACATTCACCCCAGGAGCGTTGATTTCCACATCTGCCTGGGGGGTCCTGTCCCTGCCATCTGCAGGCCTCAATCCCTCCCCAGAATCCTGGCTAAGCCTTGCACTGCCTCTGGCCGCCCCAGAGGCCCCGGCAGGGCTGCCATCTCTGACCTCTGAAACTGTCACTCAGAAGATGGGGAGGAGGTGACAAGAAGAGCGGGCCGGCCGGGAGGGGGCTGGAAGGGCAGGGCATCGCAGCGGGAGGTCGTCCACAGCAAGGGGCTCTCCCAGGGCCGGAGCGGGTCTCGTGGAGAAAGCAGCCACTTCTCGCAGGCCTGAAGCTGGTAGCTCAGCTGAACCCGGTGGCAGGGAACCCCCAGGCTCTGGGGGAGGACCAAAGACCTCAGGGTGTTTCAGCTCATCCCTGGAACTGACTCACTGAAGTCTCCAGGCGTCCTCTCTACCCACATCTCCGTACCCCTTAGAGCATTCTTTGCCATTTTACAGATGAAGGAAACTGAGTCACAGAACTCTCTAGTCCAAGGTCACATAGCCATGAAGTGGCTGACTCAGAGTAGGTGCTCATTACCGCGGCACTGTGCTCCCTTCCCGGGGGCAAGCAATTTCTGGGTTGAAGCTCGTCCTAGATCCCTGGGCCCTAACGGTCCAGCATGACAGTAAGCATGGGAGCAGGGCGTGCATTCAGGGTGGCGGGAGCAGGAAGGACAGGGGCTGGTGGTAGGAACCAGGGGTGGGTGTGGCCAGTGGAACCGAGGTCTCTTGGAGGCCAGAGCTCAGCCTCTTTCCGCACTGGTGCAGAAGAAAAACTAACTCCTCCTACCATTCCAGCAGCTCAAAGCCAAACACAGCTGCCCTGGAAGGTAGTGAGCCCCCCGTCACAAGAGGGGTCCAAGTACCAGAACACCTCTGTCCCAGGGTGGCAGGCCTGGGATGTCTGGGCAGGGGCTCTGGTCAGCTTGTCCTGTGTGTGTGAAGGGGGGGTGCCAGAGAGCAGGCCCGTCCAGGCATGGCCTCGAGGTCAGTGCCTGGAGCTGGGGCACCATTGTCCCGAGATCCCTCCTGGGCCTTCGGCCTAGCCAGGGCTTAGGCATAAAATGGGTGCAGTGAGGGAAGCAAGATGGGGAATTCGGGGCTTTGTGTCAGCACATAGCTCTTGCTGGGTGAGGCAGGCACCGCCCCTCCCGCCCAGGCCCCCCATCCCAGGGCGGGCCCCTCTCAGCCTCTCCCACCTCAGGGGCTCTGCAGGGTGGACACACTGCTACCCCCCAGCATTACTGGGGGGCAGTGGCGGGTTGAGAAAGGATTTTTATCATTTTGCTTTTGAAACACCTCAGCTGATGCCTGGGTCTGCGGTGCACATCCTCAGGGCTTTCTGCCGGGGAAAAGCTTGGACCACAGCCTGCTTCCAAATGGACAAGGTAAAGTTGCTCGAAGTGACGTTGGCAGTGCTGTGGGCTTGGTTGTGGCTGTGTCGCCACTTCCTGGCACGTGCTTTGGCGTGCATCTCAGTAGCACTCCGCCTGTGGAACTGGGAGCCCAGGTTTGGGGTGGCAGGTCCCAAACCAGGTGCTGATGGAGGAACGGTCTGCCAGCTTGCCCCCCACGAGCCCTTGGGCTCCTAATGCCAGCTCTGGCCTGGGGCCTGGTACAGGGGAGTCTCCACAGGGGCCACCAGGGATGGGGGATGGGGGAGGGGAGGCAGGACTCAGCCGCTAAAGGGCCCAGGAGAGGGGCTGCTCCACTGGGGAGAAAGACAAACGTGCCCCTTGTTCACACATCACAGTGTGGGGAGCCTGTTAAAACCCTCCCATGCCTCCCTGCTGAGCCACGGCCTCAAGGCCCCCAGTACCTCTCACCTTATCCCCCATCCCTCTCCTCAGCCTCCTTGCTATTCCTCAAACACACCAAGTCCTGCCCACCCCAGGGTGTTGGCACTCGCCTCTCCCTTTGCCAGAATGCTCTTCCCCCATTTCTCTGCAACGTTGGCTATTCTACTAACCTTGGGTCTTTATTCAAAGATCTCTTCTCAGGGATATGCTTTTCTGCACAACTTATTTTAAATTGTACCCCTCTCTAGTCCATTGACCTTTTCCCAGATTTACTTTTCTCACTATCAGTTATCCTCACTTGATAGGGTCTGTAATTTACTTATTTGTTATATGAATTGTCTCTCCCTGCAGACAGGAATGTCTGCACACCCACCCCTGGTTCCTACCACCAGCCCCTGTCTTTCCTCTCCCAGCACAGAGCGTGCCCGGCAAAATAAATCTTTGAAGAATAGAATCTCCCGAGCAAACCTGCAAGGTAGGCCTCTGCTTTCCCATTTCACAGAGAAGGGAACTGGGGTGCCTGCGTGGCTCAGTCGGTTAGGCGTCTGACTCTCGATCTCAGCTCAGATCTTGATCTCAGGGTCCTGAGTTTGGGCCCCATGTTGGTCTCCGCGCAGGGTGTGAAGCCTACTTAAAGAGAAGGGAACTGAGGCTCAGAGCAGGGACCTGCCTAGGGCTCGCCATAGGGCCGCGGCAGAGCTGGTTGGAATCACCGTCAATAGAAGCTACCTACCCTACCATGTGTCGAGCACTTCACATTCACCTCTCACTGAGGACACCCAACTTCCCCCGTCAGGCACCAAGAGCCAGAGCAGCGAGGCCTGGGTCTGCAGGGCTGGCTGGGCATAGGCCTGGGGTTCATGCTGATGGCTGGGACGGGCTCCCTTTGTCTGCGATGAGTCATGCCATCCCGCCTACCACCCACACTCCCTGCCCCATAGCGGGGCTGCCGGGTGCCAGTGGCGTGTGGACGACTGTGGGTGAGCTGCTCTTGTCCTCGCTTCTCTGGGGCCAAATAAACATCAGATTGGACCCAACAGATCTTCACAGAAACCTCCTTCTCCAGAGGCCAGCTGGCGGGATCTTCAGAGATGCCCAGAGATGCCCGCTCATGTGGTGGGGACCCCATCCTGAGCAACAAGGGAGCCCTGAAGGCTATGCTGATCTGGGTACAAATCTGGCTTCAACCTCTCCTCAGCTGTGAGGCCTTAGTAAGTCATTTCACGTCCCTGAAACTCAGGTTTTCCATCTGTACAATGGGGACATAAGTGCTTCCCTCCTAAGGTGGTGATAGGAACGAAATGAGATTGACTATGTGATGTGCAGACAGATCACGCCAGGGGCCCTCGGGACATGCTGGTTGTTTCCCATCAGCGGCAGCAGCAGCATCACACAAACCATCCGTCCGCCATCGACTGATCCAACCATCCATTCAATGCATCGCCTCATTTCCCATCTACCCACCCATCTGTCCATTGATCCACCCACCCATCCATCCATCCGTGTATCATCCTTCCATCTATCCATCTATCATCCTCCCATCCATCCATCATCCATCCATCCATCCATCATCCATCCATCCATCCCTCATCCTTCCATCCATCCATCCATCATCCATCATCCTTCCATCCAACCATCATCCAGCCATCCATCATCATCCTTCCATCCATCTGCCTCTTCACTCATCCTCCTACCTGTTTCCTTTCTTTACTATTTATAGCATCAACATTCTCCCTTATCTTTCACCTCCAGAGATTTTTCTAGCATCTGACCCCAACCTTTCCAGTACAAACCCTCTCTCTGCCTCCTGCTGCTGACAGAGTCAGACCCCAACTTCAAACTTAGTTGGGTCTTCACTCTCTACACCGGACCCAGCAGAGTCCTTGGGCCTCCTGTGCTGGAAGAGGAGGGAAGCTGCCACCCTCACCCCTTCCGACTCCTCTCCAGCCATGCCTAGACTGGCAGCACTGGAGTAGGGTACCCTGTAGGCGACCAGGCAATCATTCATTCATTCAGGTCATATGTGTTGGGCACCCACCACGTGCCAGTCACCACGCCAGCTGCGGAGACAGCAGTTAACAAAACAGACAGAATCCTTGCCCTTGTGCAGCTGGGGTCCTAGTGCAGGAGACAGAATAAACAAGCTAAGTGAGGAATTAGAATATTAGGTGTTATGGAGAGAAATAAACCAGGGTGAGGGGGTGGGCTGGGGAGGTGCAATTTTTGGTTGGGCCACAAACGTTTCCTGAGAAAAGACCTGAGGCAGATGAATAAGGAACCATGAGGATATCTGGAAAAAGAGTGGTCCAGGCAGCGACAACAGCACGTGCAAAGGCCCTGAGGTAGTACTTACCTAGTGAATTCCAAGAGAAGCCCATGTAATTGAGCAGAGAAACCAAAGGCAAGAGGGATGGAGGCTCGTGTCAGGGGGTCATGGGGAGACTTGAGGCCTTTGGAAGACTTTGTCTATTAGAGAGAGGCAGACGTGGGAAGGTTTTGAGCAGGGGATGACCTGAGCTGACTCAGGTTTCAAAAGCGAGACAGGAGAGGCCTCTGGAGCAAAAAAGTGAGCCTGCCCAGCAAGCCCCCTTTGCTTCTGCCCCAGGACCCTGGGGTGGCTGGTAGCTGTAATTGTGGATTATTTCTGGAAGAGGTCTTCCTCCCCAACCTGACTAAAGGGACCTAAGGGCAGAGCCTATTTCTGTCCCATTGTCCCCAGCTCTCAGCATGGGGTCTGGTGCACAGTAGGAGCTGGGGAAACACTTACTAACATCCGGAAGGAAGGAAGGGAGGGAGGGAGGGGCCATGTGAACAAGAATAAATGGACATAGGAATGAATGAACGTGGGAATGAGTGAGTGAGTGAGCGAGCGAAGACAGAGGTTGGGGCTCTGCTCCTCCTATTCCTCTTCTTCTCCTCTTCCCTGACCTTTGAGGCACCCACTGCCCGCCTATAAAATGGGACGGTGCCCTCAACCCACAGCGGCAGGCTCTGGGGCCCCTGGTAGCCTCAAGCTGTAGCCCTTGGCTTTCATGGGCCTCTGAGGACAGAACACCCTTCCTCCACTGAGTCCTCTTCCTGCTCCTTTCCTGCCACTCCAGCAGCTGCCTCCACACTGCTGATCCTGGACCAGGGAGGGATGCTGGGAAGAACTCCAGGGAGCCCACTCCTGCCTCTGAGAAACTGTGCTGTGCACACACAGGCACACACACACACACACACACACACAC